>NC_142525.1:26668216-26803216 GCF_964205215.1 Stylophora pistillata | reverse complement strand
ACACAGCAAACAACCTCTTGCTTCTGTCGGTTAAGTCCCCTTAACAAGCCATTAATAGGTCAGTCTAACCACATGACGCACTGTTCTGCACAAGCATGAAATGTTTTTGACGATCCACGTGGTACAAAACTAGTAAAAAAAGATGAAGGGAAACGACAACGAAAGTTGAGTTTCTATCGGAGTTTGTGCTTGAAATATCGATTGATTCAACCTCAATTTTTGAGGACCTGTTATGGTTTGGATTACGGTGTTGTTTGGATGTGTACCTCATCTGACAAACATTCAAAACGACTAGCACTGAATGCAGTGAGCAAAACTTTGTTTCCCGTTACTTTTTCAATGTACCTGTACCTATATGTTTTATTATCTCCCTCGATGTTTACTTATTGCATGTTGCGTGATAGGTCACGGACTGACTGTCAGACAAGCCTAAACAATAGTCGTCAGATGCAGGGATGCGTGACAGTAATCAGATACTTGGTGTGTAGTGGACTGTGGATGCGAAACTTTTGAGACTTATATTTTTCCTTTTTTCGCAGTTTTCAAAGGTTTTAAACCTGACATTGACAAAATTCTGAGCATAAGTATTTAATTTATCGTTGTGCAACATGAGTGTATTACCAGACATTGACAAGATCGACGACATCGTGGAGATGGCAACCACAATGGCGTCGCTAAAAATCTCGGCTAAAGGGCTGAAAACGTTGGACGAAATGAAACAAAGAGTGAAAGAGACACTTCGGTTTGAGAAAAAGTCGAGTTGGACTGCAAAGGAGGTGAGAATTTTACAATTTCTTGTTAAATATTAGCTACTGGCAAATTCGATTTCTAAACGACGTTTTCAGTACAATGGCCTATCCAGATGCGACTGCTAATAAATGGTAGGTGCAGAACATATCGAGAAATTCAGTCACAAATTGTTTAAGAGCTTTCTCGCTGATATTATCGCCATGGCTTACTATTAATGTCATCTATTCAGCAATGGCATCTCAGTAATGAGTAGTACCAGAGGAAACCTTATTCTCATGGACGGAAATAGTAGCATTCACCCCCCAAATGTTTCTCCAAGTTCAAACTTAACAACACATACGCGTAGAGCTTACCACAGAGTCGATAGTAACTCTTTGATACTTTCATATACAACAATTACAACTAAGTGTTAGTAAAGTGATTTTGAATAAGAAATTGCAAAGTTGTGCTTCCGCAGTGAGAGGTAATTATGCATACTGATGTTCTTAATTTGGGAAGCTTGGTTAAGCAACGATCGAGCCTCGAAGGCTCGAGTACAGAGATGCGGCTCTTACAACATCGAGGATTGATAAATCTTTGTTAACTTTGCTTCAATGCTGCCTATTCTGGACCAATTCTGTGCTCTGTGGATAAATTAAAGTTCGGTAATTTAGGAAACATTGGCTGTTTTATTAGGTTTGCATTTCCACATTTTCTTAGGAAAGCTTGCATATATAATTTCTTTAAAATAAATGTCAACAAACTTAACGCCCGGAGTAAACAAATGCTTTTCTACGGGAAAAGGAAGCCACAAATTCATTCTGCTATTCGTAATTATCTACAAAGAGTTGGATAAATCGTTCGGAAGGATCTTGGTAACAGCTGCTTTTGCTATGCATCAACCTTGCTTTTGTTGACATAATCATACATGCAGTCACGGTTTGATTCTATTCTTGTCTAAAGATTAATTCATGGTTGTAAGAGTTACAGATAGTTGGGTCTATGAATTGTAAATTCTCGGTTATATTCCTTTTTAGATTTAATAATCTCTAAAGCAGAGTAGCATCAAACCATGTCTAATTGTCCACCTGGTTGTTTTGCGAACTTTGATACATCAAACTACATGCATTTTTACATAAGTATTTAGAGAATTACTTGATGGAAATACTATCCTATCGAGGATTGCATTGCGGAAGTTTGCGAGCTTAAACCAGCCTTATGAATCATTTCCCTAAATTAGACTGGTTGTAACGTTTTAGCTTTTATTCCAAGTCTTTAGTAATTTTGTAAAACGGCAATACTAAACAATTAGGCCGAGAAAGAATCTTTAATTTACGCAGGCAAATTTTGATGCAAAGATTTTAATTTACCATGTGTCGTTTATCAGGCCTTTTCAGTGTTGACAGAGGCAAAGAAAGAAGACGAAAAAAAACGAGCAACCTTGCTGCAATTCTACGAACGTGCTAGTGCTTGTTTAGATACGAAGCATGAAAATGTTCTTGCCCTTTCGGAGAAAAATATCGGTAACATCTGGGAGAAAATCTTTTCCCACAAACAAGTTCTACTGAAGAAAGAGTACATTGTACTAGTTGCAGGTTGGTTATAATTGTATTATTTGACAGAGCCTCCTTATCCATTAGACTAAAATCCATGACTGGAGTATAAGAAAAGGCAACCTGAGCTATTTATTAGGCCAATAACTTGTGTTAATTCGAAAATAATGATCAAGCCTTGAAAGTAAATTATAAAAGAGCTTCAGTGGAAACGACTCATTCCTGTCGTTGTTGTTTTGAGTTGCCCCTTTATTTAAACTTGTTTACAATTACCAGGCGAAACATATTCAGGAAAAAGCACCCTTTTGAATCTGATTCTTGGAGAGCAACTTCTTCCTTACTCCGTTCTCAGTACCACATCCACCATCGTTGAACTTAGATATGGAGATACACCAAAGTTGGTAGTGCACTACAAAAACCAAGAATCTGGTAATACCACGGAGACTGTCCTACTAAACAAGCCATCTGAAGCCTCCGAGCAGAGTTATCTTCAACAGATTTCATCTTTTGTTCACCTGAAGGAGAACAGAGAGGGGGGTTCAAAGTACAAAAAGATTGAGCTGTTTTGGCCACACAATCTGTTGAAGGTAGTTATAAGAAATAAGCCAAGCTCAGTAATCATTTAAAGTAATAGAGATCGATTTAAATCTGAAAATTGATCTTTATGCCAGCAAGCTTGTGAATGTTCTCTGCACCATGCCTGAGTGTCTGATTCCATTGTATCAAGTGTTTGTTTATGAGCCCCCTCTACCGGTTTAAATTGATGTTACGGACGTTTTGAGTGTCCAAATAACAGTCCATAGTTCGCTGTTCAGCTCCCATTTTGCGTAGTGATTACTTAGTTGTTTTTTTTTCGCCACAAGCGCTGATTTAAGATGTGATTGTTAATTGTTAAATGTTTTCTTACATTGCTTTTAATGTATCCTTTCCAGAATCATTAAAATATATAAAACGGCAAATGAACACTTAACCAGATACAGAGCTCAAACAGGCTTAACCACACTCCTCTCAAAATCAAAGTGAAATTCGATACTGATGAAAAAACCAACTCTGTATGTCAAAATGTTAATTAAAACGAACAAACATACAAACTGGATCAATTTTCAGATTAATGCTGGAGGTTATCTGGAGTTCTTCACTTTGCTTTGCTTCGCTCTACGGTTGGTCCAGAGTATTCGCGCCAATCAATCATATTCAAAACTAAAATCAATTGCAACTTGATCACTCGCCTTTTCCCCTGCCAAGAGTCTGTTTGTTTACACTTCGACTTCGCATTGGCTGTTGTGATATTTTCTCATTCTCTGATTGGCTGATGTAGTTACTCTAGGTTTCTTCCCGGAAAATCAATCGAGATGTACTCTGAAGGGCGATACTCAGACCACTGTTTTGTACTATATGTTGTTCCATGTCATCTTTTACGTGTCTTTTAGGAAGATATTGTAATAGTTGACAGCCCAGGTATCGGTGAATCTGCCATCATGGATGACATAGTAAAAGCATACCTACCAGAGGCTTTTGCTTTTATTTACGTCATCAACAGTGTAAACGCTGGTGGAATACAGAAAGACAGGGTAAGACCATGAACAGTTGAAGAGTGCGAAGTATGCTGCCAAAAACTATATAACTTTTTGTCTCAGCGATTGGCTTACTTTCAAGAACAACTTGATAGTGTAAAAGGACCATAAAGAAATACCAAAAGAAAAAAAATCAACTTTCCAGTTTTCAAAAAGTAGTATTTTCCACATCAGCAGGGTAGTGTTGAGTAGTGGTAGGGCGCGAAGATAGGGAAGGTTGGCATTTGGCGCAGATCTTTGTCTGTACGGTTTGGTTAGAAAACAATGAAAATACGCTGGGATCTCGCCAAGGAAAAGGAGATTTCAAACGGAACATGATTTTGATGTCGAACAACAAGACAGAAACAGGGAAATGACGCCTTCAAGTTTCAAACGCTTTGCAGAAAGTGGAAACGGAAGCACCTAGAACTTCAAAAACATGATCAGCTACGACAGGTGACCCATAAATTTCCAAATATTAAAGTTTATTCAATCTGAATTTTTGCCTCTAGGTAGAAAAACTCTTTGAACACGCCAGACAGGTGTCCCTTGACAAACAAGGAGAATCTTCCTCGAATTGTGCTCTGTTCGTTTGTAACAAGTGGGAGCAGGTGCCGTCAGGAGAAACTGATGAAGTGAGGAACCACATTGTGAAAAAACTCGCACAGTGCTGGCCTAGTTTAGATTCAGAATCTCAGATTATTTACATGTCAGCCACAGATGCAATCAAAGCCCAGGAGTTTGGAGCGGTTACGAAAGAGTTTGGTGAACTCATGAATGGTATCAAGTCCATGGTGTTGAAAAGTATTGAGTCAAGACTACAAATTCAGTGGAGGTAGCTTGCTTTACATCCTTAATAACAAAAATAATTGTTTGAGAACTTGACTTGCTTGTGATAAAAATGTTTTCGTAGTTCTAACAATGTACATGACAAGTCATGTAGCTTATAAAAAAAAAGTAATGACGTGATTTTTCTCTGGCTTCAAATTGCATACACCCTACGGGCTTGAAAAAAAAGTCAAAGGGGTCAGGATATTTAATCGGTGGCTGCAATTCAGAATAAGAGACGTTTTCCATAGGGGTAGCGAGTAAGTTTTAGACAAAGTGTAGTTGGCAATTAACGCTTACAGTCAATGTCAGCGAAAGACTCGAAAAATTTCAATGGTTATTAACATCCACGGGGTCACTGACTTTTTCAGTTAATAGGTTAAGATTATTTGAACGTACATGTTAATCCAGTACCCTTACGCTTCACCTCCATCGATCACATAGTCGAAAATCGATCGAAAATATAAAAAAAAAGACAAATACATGAAAAATGCGATGATACTTGAAGTAGGACGATGGCTTCTATAGTAAGAATTAAAATTTCGAAACCTCCCTGAAAGATATTCATGAACAAATAGATATCATAAATAAGCATGGAAATAAAATGGAAGACAAATACAATTATGGCTTTAATCTTAGGTGGCTTGACTACCTCCTTGCACGTATTGCCTACCACACGAAAGCGTTCATCCGAAATTCTTCCGAAGATCGTGAAAATGTGATAGCAAGAATGAAGTTGATCCCTGACCGCCTTCATAGCATCGAAAGGCAGCAAGGTACCGTAAAAAAGGAGCTGGAGACGTTCCTCGAAAACCGGACAAACAATGCTCTGAGTGCACTGTCCAAATATCTTAAGTCTCCAGAATTTAAGGAGAAGTTTTCTTCGTGGACATTAGACGATGTTCCAAATACTGAAGAAAGCTGGGAGGTGACCAAGAACTACATCCAGAAGGCGCTGCTGAGGCGACTTCATGAGAGGATCGAGGAATGGGAAGAAAAGAATCATGTCTTTTCCGATGCTCGGTCTTCTTTGATTCGATACTTTCAAGAGAGGTTCAGCTACGTCGAGGGTCAACTTCGAACGCTGGAGAGTTCCGTCCTAGCTGGGAATGCTGCCAGCTCAGTAAGTGGCCCTCTGGCATCAGAAGACTTTAGCGTCGCAGAAAAAGTCCTCATCGGGGTTACAAGTCCAATTTGGGTTCCAGTCGGTCTGGTTGTCCTAGTGGTCAGTGTCCCAGTAGTTGGCGCTTTAACCGTTAAAGAGAAGTTGGAAGACTGGAATAGAACACGAAAGTACGAAAAAGACAAGTGTGGCTACATGGCAAAAGCTTCCCAAGAATATCTAAAGGAAGCAGCTGAAGAACAACATTTAAAGTCATTCGTGGAGGAACAGCTTAAAGAAGCTCAGGTTTGTCTACACCAGGTCTTACATCGGATACCTCAGCTCATAGATGAGGACAAGATGTTGTGTAAACAACTGAGAGAAGAAAACCGGTCTAAGAAAGATATAGAGGATTTCTACGAACCGTTACACGATAAGAGTGTACAATTAAGAGATGAAATGGCCCTGTTTGCCATCAAAGAGGTCCGTATCATGGACATCAGTTGCAACGATCTGGAGTGGCAGGACGATGCGCGTCTTGGAATTGGAGCGTTCGCTACTGTTTATCGAGGAACATTGAAGATACGAGGAGACGATAAACCAGTAGATGTGGCAGTGAAAGTGTGGAACGAGGAGCTTGACGATGCTACAGCTAGTGGCTTCCTTTCTGACACAGAAATACTCAGGTTGGTTTTCTTACCACTGGATCTTGAAATTTTACAGGTTATTGTTTTTTTAAAAAAAGAATGCCCCTCAGCTAAAATCTTTACGAAGCACTTAATACATTCTGACTGGTAGCTAATGGGACATTTCCCTAATTGTATCATTGATTTCTCCTCAAGGAGCTCGTAGTGGTGGGTTGCAAGGCATGAACTAAAAAATGGATATTGTAATAAGAGGATTTATGAATTATGTAAATTAAGTAATATTTTCCTAACGACTTCGGAAGACAGCGAATCTAGGTACGTATTAAGGCACATCGAGATGGTAATTGAGATTGACCTTTCCAGTAAGACTTCTCACCATTCATTTCACCGACAGGTCTTTCCCTTTAAAACCCCTGAGTCACATATTAAGAGTGAAAAGCATCTAATTCTTCCTTGCATCACCGCTGAATAAACCAGAGAATAAGGGAAATGATTGCCAACAGAAAAAGCTTTTGACTGAAAATCAAAATCTTCCTTTTAGTATCGGAAAACGTGTAGAGAATAGTATAGAAAGTATTCCTACTGTTTTTTGAAAGAGTATGGGTTGTCTTACAAATACGTATTTTCTTTTTGTAGGAAACTGAGTTATCCCTTTATTGTAAAGTTCTATGGTACTGCACTGCGTAAGGAAGGGAATCAGCTGAAAGCAATACTGGTGATGGAGCTCTGCAAGGAAAACTTGATGAAGCACATTTTCGATGATAAAAGCAACATACCTGGTGAGTCATCATCATCTGTTACAGCTACAAGGGATGTGATTGGATGGGCAAAACAAATTTCCGATGCCCTGGAATACATTCACAGACAAGGTATCGTTCACAGAGATCTCAAGCTGGAAAATATATTGGTAAGTTAAGAATTGGAACTACGGGCTATCGTGACCGCACATCATATCCCGTGTTCTTGACTTTGTCCTCCTTGTGTTATTTTTCCATTCAATTCCTGTTCTTTGAAGAGTCAGCATTAAGTTGATTATTTTCCACGTAAAACAAGTGTCACAACGCATTCAAGGTTAATGCCTCCAGGCCCCTTGTTTTCTTTTTGACTTTGCCTTGCCTTCTTTGAGAGGGAAAATCTTGGACTTTGGTATCAATTTACTTGGATATTATCTTATCCTCCCACAGCTGTCGCTAGAAAATGATGCCAAAGTAACCAATGTCGGTGTTTCTGAAGAAGCCAAAGCTATAACGGGTACCATGGCGGGAACTCCTATGTATCTCGCTCCGGAAGTGATCAAGTCTTGTATGTACGATTACAAAGCAGACGTGTACAGCTTCGGCATAATGCTCTGGGAGATGTGGTACGGTAAGAGGGCCCTTATTGATGTGGCAGGAGATGTGAAGGAGTTTTATGACAAGGTGCTTGAGGGTGCAAGACCTGCACATGTCGAAGCCTCCAACAAGCCTCCAACAGGTTTGCATGATTTGATGCAGCATTGCTGGAATATAAAACCTGATGATCGACCAGATGCGGCAAAGTGTTATAAGAAGTTGACTCAGCTCTATCAGAACGCTGAGCACCATCTTAGAAAACACTGATTATTAGGCAACCACCTTCAATTTGTTGACCTTTTAAGTGTAGACTTTTGTGGAGCAGCAGCAATCCCTTATGACTGTTATAGCAAATAGAATAGCCTCACCTGGGCCAGTTTTCCCGTTTTTAACTTTGATCGTACGTTATAAAAACCTATTCTAGTCTTAGTCAGTGCTGATGTTAAGGACCGTATCTTACTGTTAGCAGTGTCCTTGAGGTCCTCCTCAAAGTTTAGTCATCGTCTCATAGTATCGTATACCATAGAAGAGTTTCCATGATTAACTACATGATTTCAACTTTTGCTGGCTAAAATAAATATCAATCTCCTTAGAGCTGACTTATTTTCGCTTTTGACAAATTGTGGCCAAATTGCAAATTTTAAGGAAGAACAACAAGAAAATGCTGTAGGCGAATATTGCTCTATAAGCTTGTGTGAAAGCTTTTTGCCGGGTTTCACAATCAGTTTCACCATCTGGTGCGAGACGCTTGTGATAAGAGATTTCTTATAGAAAAGTCTGTTTTTTAAGTAGTTACTTGAAATAAAGAGCAGGAAATTCATACGTCGTCTGCCTACTTCTTGCATAACCATAGAGAAAGTACTAAGAGGGTCAAATGACGCGAACTGAATCGAAGTTCCCTTGTAAGGATTACCAACACTGAGAAGCGCACATTTTCATGAATGAATTGTGTGATCAACATTGGCAAGAGATAACAATGTACTATCATCACCTCTTGATATTGGTAAACTGGAGGCAATTAGGCATTTGCGAACAACTTTCGGGTTAGAATTAAATATTTGACCCATAAGATCGAAAACTGCGAAGGTCAAATAAAGACTTCACGCGGTTTTTCTTCGATGAATCTTCAAACTTCTTTTCTAACGCTCATTTCCTGACCCACCCACATAATACGTTGTAGTGGGTTGTTAACCATTCTTCTATAAACACATGATGAGATGAGTACTGGCTCACACAGGAAACAGGAGAATGTTGGTAATTCAGCACATTACGGTGGGATTGATGGCAAAAGGATAGATGAGGCACGTTCCATGTTTCTGTAATCTCAATAAAGAAAGTAAACTGAAGCAAGGATCCTCGCAGATGAGCTGCAATTTAAGCAATTGCAGAAAAGACTGAAAAGTTTTCAAGCTTCGGCGGGATTCGCACCATTGCCACCCAGATACTAGTTGTGCGCTTTTACCAACTTTACTACGAAGCCACGCGTTGGAGAATCGCAGAGTGTATATGCCAACTGATTGCAGTTCACCAGCGAGAATCATTGCTTTACTTGATTTTCACTCGTTGGCAAAAAGAAATTTAGAGTTATAGGGACATAAAGGGTTAAAAGACGTGAACAGAGGTTTTCTTGGAAGGACTTTTAAAACTACGAGGCGTATAGTTCTATGTGTATTATCACTGGCAAGGGAAAACGATATCACATTTTTTCTTGATATCGGTAAATGATGCCTTTACGAAGACCTCTTGTGAAGACCTAATTGTTTCGTAAGATCGCAAACGAGGAAGGTCGAATGAAGGGTTGATCTATGTTTTTCTTCTATCGTTCTCTCAGCACCTTCTACCAATGCTCATGATCATTTGGTGACCCACCGCACGGCGTGTGTTATAGTGACATGTCAATCATTCCTCCAGTCTACATATGCATAACACCGACAGTGGGAGGACAAACTGCTCACTTCCAGACAGATGAACGTGGGCAGGTCAGCAGATGACGGTGGGCTTGATGGAAAGAGAATAATTCGTAAGACCCTTCCAACGTTCTGAACATTTTTTTCTCGTTTGCTCTTCCTTGTAAAGTCTCTATTAAGACTATTTTGGACTTGGTAAGATTATATGTTGGTGCACGCATTCGTTGGCTTTAGCTTTACAAGGGGGTCCTTATGTAAGGAACGCGACTAGTGACACGATCTACACTGAGACAAAAAGTAAACAAGAGTATCGATCACGCTTAATCAAAATCAGTTGTGATTGTTATGAAATTCGTTTATCGTTCGAGGATGAATTCTAGTCAACTTTGTAAAACTAGTGCAACTCAATCAACCCAAATATCCTTTCGTCATTCGGCCGTCTCGGTGGAATGGATGTCGTAATAAGACAATATATTTCTATTTTACTTCTACATATAACCCTTGACCAGCCACAGCGAAACTCGCCGCAATTTATATCAACACTAAGTAACCATACAAAACAGTCAATGTTTTGAAATAAGCAACCGATCTAAGAATTCTTTGTGATGTTCATGTGTTTTATTTTCTCCCATAAATGATTTTCCATTTCCCAATCCAGTCCAATTCAATTCGTAGATAGCTGGAGCTCTTTTGCTTCAATTTCTAAGAATTGAGAATCCGGAAACGCATAAGGCCGGCTATTAACCCTTTAACTCCAAGAATATGTGAGTTCTCCTTACAATGTCCACGTATTGCCTAGCAAACAGGTAATGAGAATATCAAACATAACATATGAAATAAAGACTATTACCGTGATCTAACACCAAATGGCGCTGAGCGTTTGTGACGTCACGAAATTTTGACTCCCTAGAGCAATTAGGACAAACAAACAGGCTTCTCGAGTAAATGAATATGGGCACTGACGCGCCCATCTCTAGTTCAAACGCCTCTAAAGCTCTTATTTTAAATCAAAACGACGGTGTTCCTGGCTCAAAGTTCGAGCAAGACCAAGAGAAGTATACAAACACACAATTGAAGCGTTGGTTAAAGTGTAGAGGCTTGAAATTGAGCGGAAAATGAGCAGACCTCATCGCACGTGTTCGTGACTGCCTCAAGTCGAGAAAAGATTATGTAGTTGATTCAAGTATAGATGATGGGAAATGGCTTCAGGCGAAGATACTAAAGGAAAGTAAAGTCGATCGCGTGAAACTTAAGGATCTAACAGTTCAATGCCTGTTCAAAGTTTGGCCCTCACGAGTATGTCTTTGAGCGATCGCCCAAATTTTTAAGACACGAGTGACGGATTTTTGTATAGTTCGCTCAGTACTGGTTGTTTCTATTTTTCTATTAAATGCCAGTGTCTCATGAGAATTTGCTTTAGGTTTGGCACCGATGGTTGGTATTGTGTAATAAAAGGCAAGATTCGTTGGTTCGTCTTCGGTTTCTGTTGAAGAGCTAGTTTCCTGTTTTGGAAATTCACCTCTGAAAGAGTTGTGTTAATGAGGGCCTCTGGGTAGCCTCTCTTTCGCAAATGCGCTTTGAAATTTGCAATTTTCTCTTTGAATATTGTTTGAGAGGAGTTTGCTCTGAGAAGTCTAAGGGCCTCTCCTTTTATTAAGCCTTTCTTAACTCCTTGTGGGTGACAGGAACTATAGTGTGTATACTGAAATGTCTCAGTTTGTTTAAAATAAGTACGCACATCAAGGATTGCGTCCTTTTCGAATCGTTCGCCTTTATAATTATAGATGTAGGTGTCCAGGAATGTTGTTTCCTTATCGGAAATTTCAGCCGTAAATTTTATTGTTGGATGAAGATTGTTTGTTTTTTCAATGAAACATTCTACGGTTGCTTTCTTTGTACTCCATAGCGAGAAGATCATCGTCTATGTAACGTTTCCAAACAAGCAGTTTCAAAAGGCTTTTGTCAAGGATTTCAGTGTACAACACAAATATAAGTATTGCAGTTAACACTATCAACTGAGAAATTATTTCTTTCTAGAACACGCATTTACCCGGCGTTGACAAAGTTCCAAGTCATGCATGCTTCGGCTTTGGGAACGGTATGAAGGCTTTCCGACCGTTTTTAAGCATTTCTTTAGGCGGATTAAGCGAATCTGGCAATCTTTCTGGATATCTTGAGTCATTTTTACATGTACCCCAACAGCAATGCCTGGTTGCAACCATTTTAGAAAGTTAGAGCATTTTTCGAGCGAAAATAGTCTTGCTTCTGACTCGTTTCGCATACAAGTCCTCGTAAAGATTCCGAGTGTTTGTCCCAAACCAGCGGGGGGTCCAAAGATGACATATCTATTTTTAGACTTGGCGCGCAGCGCTGTTCTTGTAACTAACCTACAAGGAAATGAGTAGCAGCTGGAAGAGAGAGAGTCAATAGTCAGATCTCGGGAGTCAAAGACTTTAAACAAATTTGAGTTGCTTGCAAAACCGCGTTCTTGATTGTCCTCAGTAAACCTTTTTTAATTATGTGATCTCGTGGTTTGAAATGGGTAAGGAACAGATCAAAATTGGGGATGCTTTAGCATGCACGTATCTCGGGCTACATTGCAACTCTTTGATGAAATCCATATCTTTGGAGCCGGATTTTTGTTAAATTAACAATCATTCGCCTCAGGCTCAGTGAATATTGTTGAATAATCCCCGAGACGAAGTCGAGGGGTTATTCAACAATATTTACTGATCCTGAGGCAAGTAATTGTTTGAGTATAATTTCTGAGGTGCTTTCGAATTCCCTTGTGAATTCAAGTTGTTGTTGAAACCATTATGTAACAAGAACTTGACAATTTCAGTCAGCGAAAACTGCATATCTTTTTTTCGAAAAATGTTACTTTTAAACTTAGTAACATCTTCAGAGTTGAGTTTTCATCTATTGCATTTATCACTTCCTCGGTCCCTTATCGTCAAAACGCGAGGCAGCCACTTTGAAATTTGGCGCCCATAATCATCCCGTGCGAGGTGTTAATAGCGAGATATGACGCAATCATCGACCAATCAGAGCTTGAGCATCTCTTTAATCACCTGAGCAATTAAGTCCTCTTATTGGTGGAAAACTTCCCTAACAGGCTAACCCTGACCTAATATACCAGCTTAGCGTACGAACTGAGCTGTTTAGAGAGGCCAGTGCTATCCAAAGTAGCAAGAAGGCATTTAAACTCTTCTTTTCTTCCCCAGCTTTCGTGTGGCGAAGAATTCTAGATAGACTTTGGATTAGTTTGTTTGCCCTTACGGTGGTCAACAAAACCACTTGACACACTGTGTTGCACAAGCATAAAAGGTTTTTGAAGATCCATGTGGTGCGGGGTTTCAAAACATAAAAAGAAATAATACTTAAAATAAATGAAGTCAACAAACAAACATCGATAGCAAGTCAACAAAGGTTGAAGGAAACGAAAATGAAAGTTTGAATTTTTTACCGGAGTTTATGTTTGAAATATCGATGAATTCAACCACAATTTTTGACAACTTGCAATTGTTGGCATATTCTCTCTATCTTTGACAAACATTGAAAAGGACTAGCAATGTATGCAATCAACAAAACTTCGTACCCATACATATGTTTTGATTTATTCTCCTCGATATTTACTAATGATTGCGTGATTAATCACGTTTTGACTATAAGACAACCCCAATCAATGGTCGTCAGCGGCAGGGATGCGTGACGGTGTACTACTTACTGTGTAATGGACTGTGATAAATGAAGTCCAGCTTTTGAGGCTTATTAATTTCCTTTTCGAAGTTTTCAATAATTTCAAACCTGGAATTAACGAAAGTTTGATCATAAGCGTTCGAGTTATAGGTGTGCATAATGAATGCAACTCCAGATATTGACAAGATCGACGATCTCGCGGACATGTTAAGCATCATGGAGTCGCTAAAAATTCCGTCCAAGGGCCTGAAAACGTTGGACGAAATGAAAGAAAAAGTGAAAAAGAAACTCCAGTCTTCAGAGGAAAAGTCAACTTGGACGGCAAAGGAGGTGAGAATTCTAGAATTCGTTTCTTAAGTATGCCGCCTACCTGCAAATTCAATTGATAAACGACATTTCTAAGTACAATGGCGGAAGTATCTAGACTGGTGACCTTTGGTGAATGGTAGATGCAGATCACATAGTGAAATTGAGTCACGAATTGTTTAACAGCTCTCTCGATGCAAATGTAGCCATCGTTTATGATTTATGTCATGTGGATCTATCCAGTGATGGCAACTCAGATATCAGTAGTACTAGAAGAAACCTAATTCTCATGGATGGAAATCGTAGCATTCACTCGCCAAACGTTTCACTAAGTTCAAAAGTAACAACACGCAGAGCTAACTGCAAGAGCCCTAATTACTCGGCATTGATACTTTCATTAACGATTCTAGCAACTGTTGTCCGTAAAACGATTTTAAATAAGAAATTACGAAGTTGAGCTTCCACGGTCAGAGGCTATTATGCATATTGATGTTCTTAATTTGGTAAGCTTGGTTGGACAACGAACGAACTTCGAGGATTCAAGTAGAGAAATACGGTCTTAGTACATCGTGGATTGATAAATTTTCGCTAAATCAGCTTCAGTTCTGTCTATTCTAGGCCAGTTCTGTGCTTTGTGGATAAAGTTCGGAAACACGTGGACCATTTGGGAAAACATTTTCTTAGAAAAGCTTGCATATGTAATTTTTGTAAAAAATAAATGTCAACAGACTTAAAGCCCGGGGTAAACTAATGCTTTCTACGGTAAAAGGAAGCCACAATTTTTTTCTGCTATTGTCAGCAAAGAATCGGAGTCCTTTGCTGAGAATAAATCTTTCGGGAAGATCTTGGCAACATCTGCTCAGCATCAACTTTGCTTTTGTTGACATAATACATGCAGACATGGTTTAATTCTACTGTTGTTTAAAGATTCATTGAATGTGACTGAGAAGTTACATCATGGTTGTAAAGGTTACGAATGTTTGGGTCTATAAATTGTGATTTCGGCTACATTTATTACATCTTTAAAGCAGAGTAGCATCAAACCATGTCTGATTATCCACTTGGTTGCTTTGTGAATTTTGATATATAAATCATACACATGCATTTTTACATAAGTATTTGGAGAATTACTTAATGGAAATACAATCCTAGAAAAGGTTGCTCTGCCGAAGTTTGTGAGCTTAGACCAGCCTTATGAATCTCTTTACAAAATTAGGCTGGTTATTGCGTGTTAGCAATAGGGCGTGCTTTTTTTCCAAGTCAATAGTCAAAGTTATTTGTATAATCATATAATTTCTTAAAGATTTCCTAAAATGACTATAAAGCGATAACACTAAACAGTTGGGCCGAGAAATAATCTTCAATTTACGCAGGCAAATGTTGATGCACAGATTTTGATTTACCACGTGTCATTTATCAGGCCTTTTCAGTGTTGACAGAGGCAAAGAAAGAAGATGAGAGAAAGCGAGCAACCTTGCTCCATTTCTACGAACGCACGAGTCTTTGTTTGGATACGAAGCATGAAAATGTTCTTGCCCTTTTGGAGAAAAATATCGGAAACCTCTGGGAGAAAATTGCTTCCCACAAAGAAGTTCTATTGAAGAAAGAGTACATTGTGCTCGTTGCAGGTTAGTTAGAAATGAATCATTCGACATTACTTTTAAATGTTAATTTCGCCAACTTCCTCATCCAACAGACTAAAAGGCTTCATTTAGTCACTTTGCCAATGCAACATGAGCTATTCGTTAGGCTATTAACTTGTACTAGGTACGAAAAAATGATCAAGCCTTGAAAACTAAATCAGAAAACAGCCTTTGTGGAATCTACACATTCCTGGCGTTGTTAATTTTATGTTCCCACTCTACATATACTTGTTTACAATTACCAGGCGAGACAAGTGCAGGAAAGAGCACCCTGTTAAATCTGATTCTCGGAGAGCAACTTCTTCCTTACTCAGTTCTCAGTACCACATCCACCATCGTTGAACTAAGATATGGTGAAATACCAAAGTTGGTGGCGTACTATAAAAACAAAGAATCTGGGAATACTACGAAGACAGTCCTACTAGACAAGCCATCTGAAGCCTCTCAGCAGAGTTACCTTCAACAGATTTCGTCTTTTGTCCACCTGAAGAAGAACAGAGAGATGGGCACAGATTACGAAAAGATTGAGCTGTTTTGGCCGCACAATCTGTTGAAGGTAAGAAATAAGCAAGTTCACTTTGAGTAATCTCTTAAAATAATCGAGATCGATCTATGCATGAATGTCTGATTCTACTCAATCTTGGTTGATTCTTTCGTCACATGCACTGATTAACGATATGTTTGTGAATTGTTGATGTCTTAATTAAATATTTTCACACATCGCTTTTGATGTATTCCTTTCTAGATCCATTAAAATATATAAAACGGCAAATTAACACTTAAACAGAAACAAAGCTCAACAGGCTTAATGAGAATCCTCTCAAAGTCAAAGTAAAATTCGATACTAATGATAAATCTAGCTCTGTGTGTCAGAATGATCATTACAGCGAACGAACATACAAACTACATCACTTTTTAATGTAATGCTGGTAGAAACCTGGAATTCTTCGCTTTGCTTTGCTTCGCTTTGTGATTGGTCCAGAAAATTCGCGCCAAATCACTCAGACTCAAGACTGAAATTAATTGCAACTTGATCACTCGCCTTTTCTCCTGTGGCTTCTCATTGGTTGTTGTGATATTTTTCCTATGCTCTGATTGGCCGATGTAACTGACTTTAGGCTTTTTTTTTCGCGGACAATCAATCGAAATGCACTCTGAAGAGCGATACTCAAAGACCAATGTTTTTGTAACATACGTTGTTCTATGTCATCTTTTACGTATCTTTTAGGAAAATATTGTTATAGTTGACAGCCCAGGAGTCGGTGAATCTGCCATCATGGATGACATGGTAAAAGCATATCTCCCAGAGGCTTTCGCTTTTATTTACGTCATCAACAGTGAAAACGCCGGTGGAATACAAAAAGACAGGGTAAGGCCATTAATTTGTTGCCCTAACCGAACTTTGAACTTAACGAACATGATTACCTACTGCGCAGCGATTATGTGACGCATAATATTCCAGAAATTATAGCTTTTCCTGTGTTTTGGCCTCCAGGTAGAAAAACTCATTGAACACGCTAGACAGGTGTCCCTTGACAAACAAAGGGAATCTTCCTCAAATTGTGCTCTGTTCGTTTGCAACAAGTGGGACCAGGTGCCGTCAGAAGAAACTGATGAAGTGAAGAACTTCATCGTAAGTAAACTCACACAGTGCTGGCCTAATTTAGATCCAGAATCTCAAATTGTTTACATGTCAGCAAAAGAAGCTTGTAGAGCCCAGGAGCTTGGAGTAGTCACGAAAGAGTTTGGTGAACTCATGAATGGTATCAAGTCCATGGTGATGAAAAGTATTGAAGCAAGACTTCAAATTCAATGGAGGTAACTTGCTTGACATCCGCAACGACTAAATAGTTGTTTAAGAACTTGATTTCCTTCTGATAACAATATCTTCAAACAATGTACATGACAAGTCATTTATGTTGCTAATAAGTAATCACATTTTTTTGTAGAAATTTGGAAAAGTAAGCATCGAGAGATGTCTCACAAAGGCTAAAAATTGCACCCACCCTACGAGCTTGTAGAATTTTGTTGGTTTCTAAAATAATACTCGGGCTCATTCAATTCCAACAATATGCAAAATCATGTGATTACCAGCACGAGTATATAATGTGCAAAAGAAATGTAGGGAGTCGGGATAATTAATCGGTGGCTGCATATCAGAATAACAGAAGTTTTGAATAGCAGTAGGGAACAAGTTCTACTAGAATTTTTGTGACTTTATTAGGTACTTACCAATAGGTATCCTTCCTAGACATGCTTAAAATGGAACTGGCAATGTAAGCTTACAGTCAATGTCAGCCACAAAGATTAGAACTATCTGAAGAAAAATAGTCAACATGAACAATGCGATGATATTTGAAAGAGGACGGTGGTTTCTAATTTGATATTAAAATTATAAAACCTCCCTGAAAGATACGCATGCATATTAAATAGATATCGTGATACGCATGAGAAATAAAATGGCAGACAATTACAATTATAGCTTTATTCTTAGGTGGCTTCACTACCTCCTTGCACGTATGGCCTACCACACGAAAGCATTCATGCGTAATTCTTTCGAAGATCATGAAAAATTGGCTGAGAAAATGAAGTTGATCACAGACCGCCTTCAAAGTATTGAAAGTCAGCAAGGTACCGTAAACGAGGAGCTGAAGGCGTACCTCGAAGACAAGACAGACCTTGCTCTGAATGCACTGTCTAGATATCTTGAGTCTCCAGAATTTATGGAGAAGTTTTCTTCTTGTACATTAGACGATGTTCCGAAGACGGAAGAAAGCTGGGAGGTGACCAAGAACTACATCCAAAAGGCGCTGATGAGGCGACTTCAAGAGAGGATCGAGGAATGGGAAGAAAAGAATCATGTCTTTTCCGATGCTCGTTCCTCTTTGATTGAAGACTTTAAAAAGAGGTTCCGCTACGTGGAGAGTAAGCTTCAAACGCTGGAGGGTTCTCTCTTAGCTGGAGATGCTGCCAACTCAGGAAGTGGCCCTCTCGCATCTGATGACTTTAGCGTCGCAGAAAAAGTCCTCATTGGGGTCACAAGCCCAATTTGGGTTCCAGTCGGTCTAGTTGTCCTGGTAGTCAGTGTCCCGGTAGTCGGCGCCTGGGCCGTTAAAGAGAAGTTGGAAGACTGGAATAGCACGCGAAAATACGAAAAAGACAAGTGCAGCTTCATGGTAAAAGCTTCCCAAGAATATCTCAAGGAAGCAGCTGAAGAACAAAATCTAAGGTCATTAGTGGTGGAACAGCTTAAGGAAGCTCAGGTTTGTCTTAACCAGGTCTTAGATCGGATACCTCAGCTCATAGAGGGGGACAAAATGTTGTGTCAACAACTGAGCGAAGAAAGCCGTTCTAAGAAAGAGATAGAGGAGTCCTACAAACCTTTACACGATAAGAGTGTACAATTAAGGGATGAGATGACCCTGTTTGGCATCAGAGAGGTTCGCACCATGGACATCAGTTGCAACGATTTGGAGTGGCAAGACGGTGCTCTTCTTGGAAGTGGAGCGTTCGCTGCTGTTTATCGAGGAAAATTAAAGATACGAGGAGAGGATAAACTCGTAAATGTGGCTGTGAAAGTGTGGAACGAGGAGCTTAACGATACTACAGCTAGTGGCTTCCTTTCTGAAACAGATACTCAGGTTGGTTTTATCAGTGCACTGGATCTTGAAATTTTAGATTTTTTTTGCTTGAAAAATGAATGCGCTAAATATATTCTTGCTCACCGCGGATGAGATACTTTCCGAATCGTGGCATTTTTTTCTGCTCAAGGAGCTCGTGGTGGTTAGTTGCGAGGCATCAAATAGAAAATGGAGAATGTAATAAGAGGACTTATGTAAAATTATATTTTCCTGACGATTTCAGAACACGGGGAACCTAGATATATTTTAAGGCACATCGAAATAGTAATTAACAATGACTTCTACATTTAAACTTATCACCATTCATTTTACCAACAGGTCATTAGCTTAAAAACCCTTAAGTATCTTATGGGTGACAAGCATCTAATTGCTCCTTTCATCATCGTCGCTGGATGAAATATTAACATCATGAGAATTAGCAAAATAATTCCCAACAAAAGAAGCTCTTGACTGAGAATCAAAATCTCCCTCCTAGTATCGAAAAATGCATGTAGGTTGTTTTACACATACGTATTTCCTTGTGTAGGAAACTAAATTATCCCACTATTGTGAGGTTCTATGGTGCAGCACTACATAAGGAAGGGGATCAGCTGAAAGCAATACTGGTGATGGAGCTCTGTAAGCAAAACTTGATGAGGCACATTTTCCGGCAAAAAAGCATTATCCCTAGTGAGCCATCATCATCTGTTACAGCTACGAGAGATGTGATCGGATGGGCAAAAGACATTGCCGATGCTCTGGAATACATTCACGGACAAGGTATTGTTCATAGAGATCTCAAGCTGGAAAATATACTGGTAAGTTTAAAATTAGAACTACTGGCTAGCCGCACATCATATTCCTTGTTTTTGACTTTGTCTTTTTCTTCTTTATTTTTCGATTTAATTCCTGTACTTTAAAGAGTCAGCATAAAATTGGTTATTTTCCAAGTAAAACCAAGGTTGATTGTAGATAACCACAACGCATCACACGTTAAGGCATGCAGGTGCCTTGTTTTCTTTTAAGCTTTGCCTTGCGTTCTTGTAAGAGGGAAATCTTTGGACTTCGGTGTTGAAGCTGTATCAATTTACATGGATATTGTCTTATCTTCCCACAGCTGTCGCTAGAAAATGTTGCCAAAGTAGCCGATGTCGGTGTTTCTAAAGAAGCCAAAGCTATCATGGGTACCATGGCGGGAACTCCTACGTATCTCGCTCCGGAAGTGATGAAGTCCTGTATGTACGATTACAAAGCAGACGTGTACAGCTTCGGCATAATGCTCTGGGAGATGTGGTACGGTAAGAGAGCTCTTCTTGATGTGGGAGGAGATGTGAAGGAGTTTTATGACAAGGTGCTTGAGGGGGCAAGACCTGCGCATGTCGAAGGCTCAAAGAGGCCTCCAACTGGTTTGCACTATCTGATGCAGCATTGCTGGGAGAAAGAACCTGATAATCGACCGGATGCGGCAAAGTGTCACAAGATGATAAATCAGCTCTATCAGGAAGCTGCAGCACCATCTTAGGAAACTCTCATTGTTACGCAACCACCTTCAACGTGTTTACTTTTCAAGTGTAGACTTTTGTGGAGCAATAGCAATCCCTTATGTAGCAAATAGAATAGCCTCACCAGCGCCAGGTTTCCCGTTTAATTAACAATTGGTTCATGCTTTAGCGTGCACTATCAAGTTATGGAGCACGTGGGAAGTTTGGAGAGCACGAAAGAAGCGTAAGAGTTTCCCGAGGCAACAGCCTTGGGTAACTCTAACTTCTTGAGTTTCAAGTTTCTAGTGTATCCATACGAGAACATGTGGGGCCGGTCATTGGCCACATAACTCCTAAAAGTGAACTGACGTAACTTAATTCTCTCAATGATATTCATGCATTCTCCAGTATACATGTCATGAGACAATCAGACTTATCAGGTAGGGGTCGTTATCTTGATCCCGCACTAAATTCTTATACCTTGAACTTATAAGGAAATTTGTAGTAGCCAAAGGGGAGAATTAACCATCAGATCTTAAGAATTAAAGGGTTATATAAATACTCAACAACTCAATTGGAGGTAACTGGGTCTTTATTGCCTAAGACCATACGCGATGTTCCCGATGATAGGGAGGTAAATAGAAGGAAAAAAATTTTTTACAGATTGCACCTAGTACAAACAACGTTAATCGCTCGCTGATCGCAAAGAGAATGCTGACAAATATGCCAACTGTTCGCTTATACCCACCGGGTGTGGCGTAGAATTTCGGCTGCGGTATTTAATTGTGATAAACAAGTCTATCACCCACATAAATTTTAACCATTATTTGGCAAAACCGCGTTTGGCATTATCCTTTAAAGAGATAACTTTTGTGAACCTTAATTTTTTAACGAGGAGATCTTTCCAATTCAAAATTTGGAATGCTTAAGCACTTATTTCGGACTGTAGTATCACTTGGAAGAGTGATACTACCCGGTTAGCTCAATGGATAGAGCGCTGGACTGTTGTGCGGGAGGTCGAGGGTTCGAGTCCCGGCCGGACCAACACTCAAGGTCTTAAAAATAATTGAGAAGAATATGCTACCTTTCTGTAACATCAAGAAATGGTTAGATATTCTAGTCTTCTCGGATAGGGACGAATAAATGGAGGTCCCGTCTCCTACAGGGTTAGGGGTAGGAGACGTTAATTTCCCACGCGCGAGATTACTGTGTGATGGATGTCCTCCCCTGGGGTGGAATGGGCGGGTTAGGATTGATTGTAAAGCGCTGTTGATCTGTCATTGTAAATAGCGCTCTACAAGTGATAAATTGTAATTGTTGTAATTGTAAGAAGTGCTTATCTTTTCAACCACAAGCAAAATATTTTGCATTTGCAAGTGACCAAATCTTTTTAACAATGAGGTCTGCCTTAATACGTTTAGATCCCGAGTAATTGAGTTTGCTACTCTCTAATATAGGCAAAAAAATTTCAAGATTTTTTTTAATTGATTAAAATGGGAAAAGGGGTTTCGTCTCTAGTTTTCACTTGTTGTGTATCTTGGTGTTAAACGAGACACTGAAATCTTTTGGGGAAAAAATCCACTTCTACGTTTATTTGAATGCCTACTCACTGCATCTTCATTTTCAACTCCGTATGCCCTTTTCAAGAAGCTAATAAGACTAAAGGTGCCTATTATTATAGGGAGAGGGGAACGTTTTTTTGTCTACTATAAATTTAGGAAGACTTTAAAGTTCTCCTTGCTATTATAATTTTTTCATTATATTCATGTTGTAAATATGGCTATTATCATTACTGCTATTGCTGTTTTCATGAAGCCCTACAGTACTCTTTGCTTGTCCTGCAAGCGCTTTGAGAATGTCTTAAAGAGTCGCTTTTAAATATTGTATACTACTACTGCTTCCAGTCTATCGCCGCTGAACTTCGATCCTCTAAACATGATTCGGCTAAGGATGATGGTAGACTATATGAAGATAAAAATTTTGATATAACCACAGAAATCATCATGCAGACTGGAAACTAACATTTTAAGAGGCGTTGAATGTAATGAAGGAGCAAAGTTGGAAATTGGCCCAGAAATCGGAAATTTTGAAACTTTGTCAGAATAAAGTCTATCATATGTCTGATTCATTGGCATAATTTTTTGTGTCTTAAACTGAATATTTTTTCTTTTGCGACGTGTTTACTTTTAGGGGAGAACTTTTTGCTTAAAAAGGGAGAAAAAAATCAATATTTGAAAAATCCGTAAAAAATCTCCAAAACCTTTGTCGCCAATGAAACTTAATTTAGTTGTTAAAAGTGATCTATCAATTTCATCTATTTATTTATTGTTTAGATCAATAATGTTTTTTTTCTAACAAAATCATGTTGAAAGACGACTCTCTTTTTCACAATACTAGTACAGTCATGGGCTATGCTGCATATCCCGAGGTATATCTCGAGAAGTGGACTGAGCAGTTTTTATACCATTTGAAACACCTTATGCTGGTGAAGTTTTTGATATAAAAAGTTCCGCGGGCAGTCTTTGTGTGTTTCCAGGAACGCGCCTCAAAAGTGCCCAGAATTCGACTTTTTTGGAGACGCTCTCTGAACGTCTGTCGCTTGGGTTGGTGTGACGAAGATATAAAGGCTGGTAATAAGCTATGCAATTTGACAAAAACTGCTTTGTTTATTTGTTTTTGAATGTGTTTTTGTATCATAACCTTGGGACAGATCCAGGATTTAATCAAGGGGGGTTCAGAGAATTGTTCGAGGGCATGCTCCCCCCTGAGATTTTGAAAACGAGGTCTTCGGAAACATGATTTCCATCATTTTGAGGAACAATTTAGGGGGTTCCACCGAACCGCCCGAGCTACCCCTGGATCCGCCTCAGTAACCAATACTGTATGTATATTGTTTTTATTGCTCTGCTAGTGTGTCAAGTCTGATAGATTTATCCGCTGCGTTTCTTCCTACGCTGGTGCAGCTAAACCTTCGCATCTTGTCAAACACACGAGCAACGTTGCCTTAATCCAATAAAAACTTTCATTAATTTTTCGATCATTGATTGTGATTGGCCTGTAGTTGTATGAGGGTCTGGTCTACCGCATTAAATTGTATGTCAAGAATGTAGCTTTAACATTTGCCTCGTTATAGTTGTCTTGGAAAATTCTCTGTAAAATACTGTATGGGATAAGATGTTTGCATGTCACGTGAGAGTATTTACATTCAAGAAATTTCACTTAGCATATAATTTCATTTCTGCGTGTTAGCCTCATCTTAGTCTAGAGGGAAATCTTCAAATTCGAATTCCAGTTTTTTTCGACAGATTTTTAAGGTTGTCTCACTTTGCATGCGTGGGAAAGTACCCGCAAAGTTTAGCGCTTTAATTCAAAAAGGGATGTGTCACGCTTGACTAGTTACAGGTGTATCAAATAATCTAGATTCTTCTTGTTCATATCGTTACCGGGACGCACTTTACCGGATACTAATTCATAATATCATGTTCTTTCGAAACTCTTGTTTTCCTGGAGGACAGTTCAAAACTCAGGCCATCATAATCATGGACTGCGAAAAACTCTCCTGTCCACCCGCTAATCATCATCGAAGATTTATCTTCTAAAAGATCGCCAGACGTGCTCGAAAGTTTGAGGCGCTTGCAAACATTCCCACACTCACGATAACTTAAATTGCAGACATCTCTTTTCATAAAAGTGGGAAAAAACTGAATAAAAGCGGGACTGGAAAGCTATCTCGTACAGGGTGCGGTCGAAATACTGTGAAGGATACTGTAATTAACCAATATCAAGGGTTAAGTGATTGTCACCGCGGAATTACGGGACACTTAGAAATGTTGAAAATACGTGGAGAGGACATGTCTGAAAAAGAGTTGGTTTTACGGAGAGCAGGTGAAGAAATTTTCCTATCCCTTACATCTGTCATTGAAAGGATGTTCATGGTCGACTTAAATTTGTATTAGGAGTATATTCGAGAACCGCTGAAGTAGACCTCATGGTGTGTCCAAAGCATCGAGATACCTTTGGTATAAAATGGAGAGGACATAAGGATATTTAGCAGGTCCCGGAGGGGTTCGCATCTCACTGCTCAAAAAATCACACAGGTGATCGCACTATCATGAATAGGAAGCAGTCAGAGGAAATCTTTAACAGGACTGGATCACTTATACCCATCGGCTCAGTTATTCAACTGTATTATTTCTCTTCATCAAACGTGTTGCACAAACTACCGTATTCACTAATAAAGTCCTTCTCGATTGTTGTCTTTCTTTAAGCGATCTGTCGGCAGTGTCGTGAAAAGCTGAACACACGCATTGCAACACATCAAAATAATTCGCAAAAGGAGAGAAAAAATAGTGACTGTAACGACTATAGTGAATTCCTTATGGCTGTTAAGCCGACTGACTCTTCTTTTTTCGTTTTTTCTCCTCTCCACAACACCTATAAAACCCCTGGCAACTATTGTGTCCTCTTGTGGCGATAAGCTAGTAACGTGGCAGACTCGTACCCACTCTTTAAGCTAGGCGTGGGCAAATCAAGGGAGAAGACAGAAAAAAGCGAGAAAGCGCATCGCCCTGGCCAATTTTGTGAAAGAGTAGTTATAATGATAGTGATTTTGATAATGGTACTAATAATAATAATAAAAAAATAGTAAAAATTATTTGTATAAAACATTACACGTTTCAAGAGAGTTAGGAAAGAAATAAGGGGTAATAGCTTACTTCTAAAGAAGGGCCTACAAAACTACATCCAAACTTTTTAAAGAATGCCGAATGAAGACAGAAGAGGTTTGTTATGCCATTGTCTGCAAGCACTTGTATGGTAGTTTACATTATGTTTGCATTTTAATGTAGGCCATTGAGGGCGTTTCTAGAGCCAGTGAGGTAAGCTTCCCGGGATTTATTCAAGAAGAGGGGATAGAAAAGATTTCAAGAGATCTAGAGCGTCTGGCCTTTAGCCATGACAGTAGTCTACTACAGCCTTCGTCGTCCTGGGAGGAGATGTAGCCCACAACATCTACACCTGATGACAGCATCAGCCAAGCCACATGTGCGTAATATCTTAAACCTCTAGACAACACTGTCGAAGGTAAGGTAGCTGCATTGCAATGGTTTGTGGATGGGTGCAGTATTGGGCCTCTCGGCTCTATTATGAGGCGTCCATGGACGCGTAGACGTTTGTACACATAATTTAGTCTAGTTTATTTACAGCAGTAACCATTATGGAGCATGTACTTAAGACCTTAAAACAGGAACACTTCGAGTTAACCAGAGCTGTTTACCACCAAGACAACGTAGGATATTATCACTGCGCAAATACCATTCTAGCCAGCAAAATACTGCGAGAGAGAACCAACATGGATCTCTACCGGATTGATTTCAGTGATCCACACGGTGGTAAAGGTCCATGCGAGAGGAAAGCAACGCAAATCAAGACGCACGTGAAGCAATACACTAACCAAAGTCACTCCATCACAACACCTGCTGGCCTTAAGAAGGCTATCGAGTTTGATGAGGGTATTGTAGGTGTGCGAGTTTCGGTTGTTCCTGTTTCCAATACCACAATGAAAACAAAGAGTATCAAGTGGGAGGGCATCAGTAGTTTGTCCAACTTCGAGATCACGGCAGCGGGTGTAAAGGCCTTTCAGGCGTAGGGTATTGGTGCAGGGAATTTCCGACCCTGGACGACATTTTCCGGTATGTTCAACCAAGAGGTGGTAGGGAAGGAAAATTACTCGCGCTCGCGGTAAAATGGATCTCAGTCCGCTATAATATATTGCTTTCATAGCACGCACACTTCTCCCATTTTTTCTCGAAGGGGATGCATGGTAATATTTAACAAGGCTATAACCCCGTGCCACTGTATCATAAATTACACCCTTATTAAGAAAAACTTGCTTATTTTGACTATTCTCTCAGGAATAACACACGATAACCAGTTTGAGTGGATATCTGAAAGGCCAGGGAAAGGAGAGTTTGTGTCAGTGAAACCCAGATATCCAAAGCCGGCAACATCCATATAGATAGTCTACTCAAGGAGGGGTGTACCACCGAAATGACCCATCAAGCAAATGCCAACCTAGCTGATAGTCTCTTGTTTCCATGCCCATATTACATGACACCAATTCCAACATGACATACGAACGGCTGGAGCAGCACCTCTTGTACGGTAAACACCAATTCCGTCGGGTCGAGAGTGTCTCACATATTGACCGAGCGGAGATCAGTTACGCAGAGCGCCTTGAGGCTGGAAGGAGCCATCCTGAAGTGACGATGCCGGATACAGAAACAGACAGTGGTTCCCCTTGTCTGCCAGAGGGATGGGCTTGTCGGGAGTCCGCAATGCCACGCCATCGGTTTAATTCCAGGCAAAGGAGGTACTTGGAGGACAAATTTAAACACGGTGAGACCACGGGGATCAGAGCAAACCCTGATGACGTCTCGGAGGAGAGGAGATGTTTGAGAGATCAGAACGGGAAGCGAATCTTCACGGTAAAGGAATTCCTACGTCTACAATAAATCACCTCATTCTTCTCTAGGATGGCATGTAAGAGAAGAGATGCCACCGACTCCGATGATGAGGCTGAAGAATTTGCGAGACAGCAGGCGGCTATCCACTCGGATGTGATGGAAGTCTTACGGCAGGAAATAACTCATCCCTTGGGTTTCTCTGGCAAAAACCTGTGCTTGATGATAGAGTCAGAAATCGAAAGCCCCAAGATCACTCAGATGCCTTCCATAGTTTGTCACTTTTCCATTAAAGTTAAAGCTCGGAAGAAGACTGTCTATTCTGTTGCTCTTATTGAATTTTTGAAAAGGTGCTTCTGTAAGCAGTAATTCTGGTAACTATAATTACTGCAAAAACCGTGGACAAAGATCTCGCTGATTGTTGACGCTGGATCTCTAGAAAAGATATCTAATCAGCTAAAATATAACTAAAAAAGCAAAAAACCAAATGTCCAAAGACTACTGTAAAACTGATTGACAACGTGTACTGTTTTTTATACAACAATATTTCGGCTGGCCATAAACGCCTTCTTTATGTTCACAGATGTTACTGAATTTATGATGGAAATTACAATATTATATAGATAGAGGATGTCGCAAAAAATTTTTTAAAAAGGGGGAGGCGGAAATAACATACAACATAAAAAAGAAAAGAAAAACTAATAAGGATATATTGCTCAAATAGTGCTTTACTGCGAAGGATCGTTCGCATATACGTAATAAGGATATAGTTTACAATAACTCATCACGGCGGTTTTGGGCCATTACGTTCGAGAGTCATGGCCTTATCTATCAAATGTGACTCCCTCGCCTTACGGACTGAGGGAGGGGGCGGGTTGGTTCTAGCTAGGTTATAATACAGGACCAAAAGCTCTTACTCTGGAACCAAATTTGTTGTGCTTTTCTCATGGATCAAGATCTAGTCACCAGTTATTTCTAACCCCCCCCCCGAACAAAAACTGTGTATTACCCGATGACATGTAATTTGAAAAACAGTTGTGGGGTATTTACCTACAAATTTTAAATGATGGGGTATTTGTAAGCAAAGAGAGAGTTCTACTGTGGGAAAGTTGCTGAAAAGTTTAAAAAAGACTCTTTTATTGCTGCAACATCATCCTTACATGGCTTGTCGCGTTTAAAATGACTAAAACCAGTCATAAATCAGATATGACCCCTGAAAATATTAAACTTAGCCGATTTTGTTATTTTATAGTGTCTTCATCGCCGTAACTGGATATTATAAAACTCGTAACCAGTCCTCCTCTCCGTCACACCCAAAATGGCGTCTGGTGAAATCTCGAATTTTAGGCATTATTGAGTCGTTCTACTGACAACACAAAATGACTGCCCGCGAAAATTTTTATAACTAAAACTGCACCAATATGAGTACTTTCAAGCAGTATAAACAAATTTTCCGAAATTCATCTTGTTCTAGATAAAGTTTCGGGGAACTATGGCGCAGTCCCTGATAGAACAAGTGTAAGGAAAAAGGAGCCATTTTTTAACATACGTTTCCTAAGCAAAAACATTACTGATACCGATGGAATATCTATTTTTGATATCTTTAGATTCGTGTCAAGATCTGGATTAGGTTTCACCGGCTACATAGAGTTTTGTAAATTTTAAACCGATTTTTCAAATTTTGCTTTTTTCGGTTTTCACAGCCATTAATGTCCGCTCAAAGAAGAATACGTCCTAAAATAACAATTTTGAGTATTAAAGAAAACGTATTGTGCCAATCAATAAGGCATGTCAAAGGCTTTATTCTGACAAAGGTTCGAAAGTTGTGATTTTTGGCCCAATTTCCAACTTTGCTCGATCCTTACAGGCAGCGCCTCTTAAACTTAACACTAACACAGAGATCCCTTCCATTTATTACAGTTTAAATGGGAGGAAGTGTGTCCTTGTAGAGCATGGTCAACCTCCGATGACAGCCTATGGCATCTGGTCGTTTGTCTGCTTCTTCATCCCAGCAAGCCTGCATTAAATCTTGCCATCCAGACAGGGGTTTCTTCCTGTCTTGAACTTGCGTTGGTCTGTTCTGTTCAGCATTCCGACCATTTACCGCTCTCACGTCTCCCTCTACATTTGTAAGGGCTCTCTTGCCATACCACATCTTCCAGAGCATTATGCCAAAGCTGTAGATATCGGCCTTGCAACCGTATAAGCCTGCTCTGATCATCTCAGGCGCAATGTGAAAAGTTTCCGCCGTTGTTACTGTGATCATCTTCGCTTCTTTAGAGACGCTGATGTTAGCGACCCTGACATCATTTTCATATGACAGCAGTGGTAGAATGCATATGGATGTAAAAATACGGAAGTAGAAGACTCTTCAACGCCTATTGAAAAACTCCATTTGTTCCTCTTTACTACTAAGCCTGTGGTGCACTCAAAGCAAGCCATGGGTGATTAAGATAACTGCAGAGCTATTATCGTGAATTTAGGGGGGCTGTTTTTAATCATATGCGACTCTGATATAGGAGAAATTTGGTCTGTTTTTTTCAAAAGGTGGATTTTATGGCGTACCCAGATCTAAAACTCAGCATTGATTTTGAAAGTAAGGATTCTTCCTTCCCTAAAAAAATATAAACATGAAATTTTTCCAAGTGTTTCAGCAAATCAAGGTCATTCAAAGGTGCTGTAGCTAAGATTACGCGAACTCCGAGACAAGTTCATACAAAAATGCCCACAATTAAATGCTGAAAGTGTGTCCGTTTTCCTTCTTACCATGATGTTTTCCAACTTGAAATCTCTGTGAACAATGCCCTGACTGTGTATGAATTCGAGAGTATTGGCGATGTCTCTCGCCCATCAAATTACACCTCTCTCCGCTCCAGGTGTTAAAGACAGACTAGGCGTATTGTCCCGATTCTGGAAAATGCGTCCCATCAAGTTTTCCTTGCAGAGTTCCATTAGGAGTGTTACTTTCAACCGATCTTCTTCCCTAATCAGTACAGCACTATAGAACTTAACGATGAATGGATGATTAAGCTTCCTAAAAAATTTAGAAGCATGGGTTATCTTTAGCCTAGTGTCTTTGAAACAATAGCAGTCTCTGTGATTATTGCCATGCCATGATTTCATTTTGTTGCGAAATGTTTTCATTTTGTTTCCTTTTTTCGTTGTTTTTTTTATTTTTTTTGTAAGTGTCAACTATCAACGAAGGGAACACTTGGGTCACGAGAGTTTTAGTAAAACAAATAGGCAAAACAAAAAAGTGAGAAAGACAATAAAACCAAGTAAGTGAAAGTGTAGTGCGATCGTCCGGGTGAGTGCAGTCCAGAGAAGGACTGTTGTCGGTGGTGGTGACCATCACCGACAACAGTCCTTCTCTGGACTACACTCACCCGGACGATCGCACAACATTTTTACATGTTACCCCTGGGTTCACACAATTTACTGCAAAAATAAGTAAACAAACAAAAACCCAGAAGGAAAACAATCCCATACGAAATCATGCAATCCTAAAATATAAGAAAACCAACCTTAGTGTCTCTCTTTTAGAAAGAAAGTCACTTGTATCAAAATTTTCCAGTTCGTCATTCCACACTTTCACAGCCACTTGCACGGGTTCATCTTTTCCTCGCTGCTTAAACGCCCCTCGATGGATCGTGGTAAATGTGTCACTACCGGGAAGTGAAATTTGATCGTCTGTCAATTCTAGATCGTCGCAACTGATGTCCATGATGGATACTTCTTGAATGCCGAAAACGGCAAGTTTGTCCCTTAAATGTACACTCCTATTATGCAAAGGTCTGTAGAAATCTAATTTTTTCTGTGAGCTGTTATCATCCGTCAATTTTCGGCACAACATTCTGTCAGCCTTGATAAGCTCGGGAATGCGAGCTACAACCTGCTCGAGGCACACTTGAGCCTCAGTAAGCTGCTCCACCACTAAAGAGCTCAGATTCGGTTCTTTAGCCGCTTCAAGCAGGTATTCTAGAGAGGCTTTTGCCATGAAGCCACACTTGTCTTTTTCGTACTTTCTTGTCTTATTCCAGTTTCCTAACTTTTCTTTCATAGCCACAACCCCAACAACTGGAACGCTTAGTACAAAAGCAACAACGCCAATTGGAACCCAAATAGGACTTGTGACCCCGATTACTACTTTGCTGGCCACGGAAAATTTCTCTGAAGGCGAGGAGTCACTTGATAGAACAGGCACATCATCTGCTATGACGAAGCTCTCCAGGTTTTCAAGTTGACCCACGACACACCTGTATCGCTGTTGAAAGTGCTGGATTAGAGAGCTACGAGCGCCAGAAAAGACATGTTCACGTTCCTCCCATGCTGCAATGAAGTCTTGAAGTCGCTTCGACAGTGCTTCGTAGATGTAGAATTTGGTCACCTCCCAACTCGCCATCGCTGGTGGAGTATCGTACGACGTCCACCAAGTGAAGCGCTGCACATCATCTGAAGACGTAAGGTACTTGGACAGAGGTGACAGCCCTTTCTGTTTTGTTTTTGAGGTGCTCTTGTAGCTCCTTTCTAACTGAGTTCTCCTTCTTCTCAATACCATGGAGGCGTTCATTTATCAAAATCATTCTGTCAATAACTTCCTGACGATCTTTGGACGAATTACTAATGAACGCTTTCGTGTGAAACACCACACGTGAAAGAAGGTAGTAGAGCCACCTTAAAAATGGAAAATAGATTACCTCACTTTGATAAGGACTGAAACAATGGATAGCGTGAAGAAGCACTCTGATTGGGCTCTTTAACTCCGAATATCCTTGGCTATTCACCTCCGAGCTATTCATGGGTTTTACACTCCCGAAAATATTGTAATGTATATACGCTGTATTGTCTCATTTTTTCGGCTTGGTAAATATCCACCCTCACATAGCCAACTTCATTTCGGTGACCAGTTATTAGTCTATTTTACTTGTCAATCAGTTATACCGCATTTAAGACGTGTCAAGAGGTGAAGGCGATTCTTGCGGTTTTAATTGTGTCTATGTGTCTACAGACTTCATGAACACTTACTTCCACTGGATACACAGTCTTGCCTCAACACTTTTTAAAACCATGGACTTAATTCCATTCATCAGTGCAGTAAACTCTTCTGTAATAATTCCACGTGTTTGGGCTTTAATGGCACTGGTTGAAGACATGGAAATGATCTGAGATTCAGGATCTACATAAGGCCAGCAGCGTTTAATTTTTCTGACTATGTGGTCCTTGATCCCATCAGCTTCTTCTGCTGGTACTTGGTCCCACTTGTTACAAACGAACAGAGCACAAGTCGACGGGGTTTCTCTTTTTTGGTCAAGAGACACTTGTCTAGCGTGCTCGATTAGCTTTTCGAGATAAAAAAAAGGAAAATGGAAGTGTCTCTCCAATGAAGAATAAAAACCTTCCTAGTTCTTGTTAGCGTGGGTCTGTTAATCAATGTAGTTATGATCTTGTACACACATTTAATTTTATATCTGACGTAACCACCCCCTCTGTCTCTGTCTCTGTCTGTCAGTTTGTCTCTGTCTCTGTCTCTGTCTCTGTCTGTCTGTCTGTCTGTCTCTGCCTCTGTCTCTGTCCCTTTCTCTGTCTCTGTCTCTGTCTCTGTCTGTCAGTTTGTCTCTGTCTCTGTCTGTCTGTCTTTGTCTCTGTCTCTGTCTGTCTGTCTTTGTCTTTGTCTCTGTCTCTGTCTCTGTCTGTCTGTCTGTCTATCTGTCTCTGTCTCTGTCTCTTTCTGTCTGTCTGTATCTGTCTCTGTCTCTGTCTGTCTGTCTGTCTCTGTCTCTGTCTCTGTCTGTCTCTTTCTCTGTCTCTGCCTCTGTCTCTGTCTCTGTGTCTGTCTCTGTCTCTTTCTCTTTCTCTTTCTCTGTCTCTGTCTCTTTCTCTGTCTCTGTCTCTCTGTATGTCTCTGTCTCTCTGTATGTCTTTGTCTCTCTGTATGTCTCTGTCTCTGTCTCTTTCTCTGTCTCTGTCTCTGTCTCTGTCTGTCTGTCTTTATCTCTGTCTCTGTCTCTGTCTCTGTCTCTCTGTATGTCTCTGTCTCTTTCTCTTTCTCTTTCTCTGTCTCTGTCTCTGTCTGTCTGTCTGTCTCTCGTTCTCGTCAATCTTTACATCGCCCATCAGAATTATTAATCCAGTCAACATATCTTGCTGAACCCTAAAATTTTCGTCTCCTCTCTCTGGGTCGATTCGAAATTTGAAGGGTTTTCATGCGCCCTCAAACAAACAGATACTTCAAATCGTAGACAATTTTCCTGGAGAAGTTTTAACAAGAGGGTCTTAATGGGGCGGGGGGGGATTAATCCCATTGAGATCCTCGAACAATGCCCAACGGGTTCACGCGCCCACTAATTGAGCCTCACTATCACCTCATTTTTGGCTTGTTAGAGCTAAATTACGTTCATGATAGTATGTATCTTACCCTGTCTCGCTGTATTCCACCGGCGTTGGAAGGATTAATAACGTAGATAAATAGGAAAGCCTCCGGAAGGTATGCTTTCACTATGTCATCCATAATGGTAGATTGGTTAGGGTCTATGATCTGCAACACCGCTGGACTGACGTATCTGAGTACCACAAAATCTTCCGCAACCTTAGAGATAGCGGGCGTCAAGGAGATAGGACGCAGATGCTTAGTAGCATCAACCACGGGTTTTTGCTTAGGGAGAGGCACCACGTCCGCAAGCTTCCAAGAGGCGGGAAGCCTTTGTTCTCTAAAGTTCGCGGTTAGTATAGATGTAATAGGCTGTGCGAGAATCACTGCATATTCCCTCTAAAGCCAGTTACCGATGTCGTCAGGTCCAGCTGCCTTCCTCGGGTTTAGATTGATTAGAGCGTGTAGGACATCAATTTCCGTAATTAAAGGCATATCGGAGTCCTCCACCACAGTAGGGACAGCGTATAGGGGTTGGTAATGCTTCATGGGTTCTAAGAACACAGCGTTGATGGCGTTAGCTAGTTCAACGTCACTTAGGCGATCGAAACTGTCCCCGCGCTGAAGGTTAGAATGAAGACTTTCAGAAGATGACGCAGGATTCATACCGGCGATTCGTTTAACTGCGCTCCACCACTGCGAGGGCTTGATGTTCTTTAAATTATTCACTTTTCTTGCATAGTATTTACTGCGAAGTGACTTACGCGTGCGGTTGACGTCATTTCGATATCGCCGGTATTGATCCATGTCGCCATTGTGGAAGGCGTGTTGACGGAGCTTAATGAGGTTCTTGAACCGCTCAGTAACCCACGGGGCATCATTCAGGTGAAGTCTGACATGTTTAACCGGCATTAAGTGGTCGAGACCAATTTCGATGAAATCCGTAAACAGCGCCAATTTAGTCGTTTAAGGCCAACAAAACCCATTGTTGGCCTTAAACGACTAAACGGGAATGGTATGACGGGTAACCCAGCAGAATTGCCGAACGTACTAAACGATTTCTTTTCTCCGGTTGGCCAAAAGCTAGCGGCAAATGTACAAGAAAGTAATTATCACTATAACGAATACTTAACAAATATCAATTTCACCACTTCCTTTTTCTTTGAACCAGTCATTTCATCAGATACCGAACTAGAAATCTCGCTTTTACCATTAAACAAGGCTTATGGACTATATTCATGCCCTATTCGTGTTTTGAAATGTGCAAAGAGCATACTTGCTTCACCACTAGCTGAGCCTATCAACCTCTCTGTCCAAAGTGGAAAATATCCTTCCAAGCTAAAACATGCAAAAGTTATCCCGGTATACAAGGGCTACGATGAGACCGACCCTAGCAGCTACCGTCCTATTTCACTACTCTCCGTCTTCAATAAAATCTTTGAAAAAATTATGTACAACCGATTGAAATCATACATCGAATATAATTAACTATTATTTGAAGCCCAGTATGGCTTCGGAGAGAAATTTTCCACTCAGCATGCAATTTTGGACATAGTGAATACAGTGCAAACTAATCATTGGACAAGGAAATGTTCACATGCGGTATTTTTCTCGATTTTAAAAAAGCGTTTGATACTGTCAATCACACTATTCTAGTTGATAAATTGCACCATTATGGTATAAGAGGTATTGAACATGAGTGGTTCTCGTCGTATTTAACTAAGCGAACGCAGACAACGCATATTGATAATGACCATATTTCATCTTAGAAAAACTAGGTTACTGGAGTTCCACAAGGATCTATGTTACGCCCCTTACTTTTCTTGATTTATATTAATGACATTCATTTTTGTAGCAATAAACTTGGCTTTTATCTGTTTGCTGATGACATATATATATATATATATATATATATTATATATGCTGACAAAAACTTGAAATCCCTGGAAACCGTAGTTAATAATTAGCTAAAAAATGTCTGTGATTGGCTTAATGCTAATAAACTAACCATTAACGTGAACAAATCAAATTTTGACGTTTTTAGGCCAGCACAAAAAATAATTAATCATCAGCTATCTATCAGAATTCCGGATAACAACAACAATGGATTCACACTTCTTGAATGCAAAGATTATGTAAAATTTTTGGGTATACTAATTGACAAGAACTTAACCTGGAGGCCTCATATTGATCATATTGCTTCGATGATTGGCAAAATAGTCGGTATAATCGCTAGGCTTAGACATCATGTACCTTTAAATACCCTTCTTCAAATTAACCGTTGGCTGATTTTTCCCTACACGCTCTACGGTATAGCTGCTTTGGGCCAGGCAGCTCAGAGTGATTTAAAAAAGATTCTCACCTTACAAAAGCGTGCACTCCGATTGATTTTCTTCTCCAGCAAAATATCTCATGCTATCCCTCTTTTTATAACTTCGAATATCCTACCCATTAATATGCTCTATTTTAAACCATTTCTGCCATAATGCATGACGTTTCTACTGGCTCTACACCAAGGAATATTCGCGAACTTTTATTAATTCATCTGACGTCCATACATATAACACGCGTTTTTCTTCCACAGAGAGAATTCTTATGTACAGAAATCTAGGTTGCATGTGAAATTTAAGTCTTTATCTGCGTTTGGTACGAGGTTATGAAACTGTTTAAACCCTGACTTGCGTAAGCTCACGAAAAGAGCATTTAAAACGAAAATTCATGAGTTGCTTTTGACTATACTTGGGGTTGAGGACTATTATGTTGACACCCATTCACTAATATTGAAATTCAATACCAATGATTATCGAAAATTATAACTGTAGTACTTCGCTCACATCCGTATATCACAATTCTCTCCTCTCTACTTTTCAGTCTGCTCTACCTGTATTTGATTATTATGTCTTGTTTTAACTCACAAGTAACTTTGTAGTATTTAATTTGTATGACAACTGTACGTATTTTTTAGCTTATAATGTAGTAAACTAATGCATGGCTTATAACCCCAATAATATTGTATTATTACACGACTCGGGCAATCAGAGGACCAATAACTAAAATCAACCAATGAAAATGATCTATTGCCGGTCCAATATTCTCGAAGTATTGGACCGGGCACTGTCCCGAATGGTCCCGAATGGTCCCGAATGATACCACACTTGTGTCCCTTTGAACTTCAGTCGTATAATAAATCTCTCATTAACCAAGCTTGCTCGGGACCGTATTGGAAGAATATCGGCCCTCGGTCTTTTTTTGTACGGACCTCGCTGCGCTCGGTCCGTACTGTCAAGACCGGCTCGGGCCGATATTCTCCCAGTACGACCCTCGCGCTTGGTTAATAAGATATATGTAATGAAATCTCTTTAGTCTATTGTAAAATCTCTTTAGTTTATTGTGGTAATCAAACTCTTTAGCTTGCAATGTGTAGTATTTACTTATTTCTTTCTAATACCCGCCAAGACTAGCTAATGCTATATGCGGGTTGTGTAAATTTGTTTGTAATGTTCTGTAAAATAATAATAAACAACAACAAAAATAGTAAACAAAACAACAAAAACAAGTCAACAACTTCTAAAGCCTTAGACGGATTGTTGGTATATACACGCTTCCTCTTTGATAAACATTGAAAAGACTGGCGTTGAATGTAATCAAGAAAACTTCGTTTTCCGTTGTTTTCTTCATGTACCTGTACCTGTGTTTGGTTTATTCTCCTCGATATTTACTTATGGCGTGATTAGTCACGCTTTGACTGTCAAACAAGCTCAGTTAATGCTCGTCAGAAACAAGATGCGTGACAGTGCACTACTGTAATCAGACACTTGGTGTGTAATGGACTTTGACTGAACGAAGCCCAACATTTGAGGCTTATTTTTTTCCTTTCTCGCAGATTTCCTAGCTTTTAAACATGAAACGGACTAAATTTTGATCATAAACGTTTAACTTATCGGTGTGCAACATGAGTACGTTATCAGACATTGACAAGATCAACGACATCGTGGAGATGGTAACCACAATGGCGTCGCTAAAAATATCGACCAAAGGGCTGAAAACTTTGGACGAAATGAAACAAAAAGTAAAAGAGACACTCCGGTCGTCAAAGAAAAAGTCAAGCTGGACGGCAAAGGAGGTGCGAAATCTAGAATTTTCTTTTAAAACATGGGCTACTATCAGATTCAATTTATGTATAAATTTTCAACACACTAGCGGAATTTATTTCATGTGAATCTTTTCAATAATGGCATCTCGGAAATGAGTAGTACTAGAAGAAGCCTAAGTACCATGGATCAGTGGAAATCGTAGCATTCACTCGATCGCCAATTGTTTCTCTAAGTTCAAACTTAGCAACACGTAGAGTTAATTACAAGGCCGCTCATTACTTATGGATGCTTTCATCAACAATTCTACTGATCACGAGTGTCAGCAAAATGATTTAAAATAAGAAATTGATAAGTTGTGCTCGCACAGTGAAAGATTATCATGCATATTGATGTTTATAATTTGGTAAGTTTGGTTGAGCAACGAACGAGCCTCGACGGTTCAAGTTGAGAGTTACGGCACTTAGAACATCAGGGATTGGTACATTTTGCTCCAATTCTGCCGTCTTTTCCTTGCATCCCGTGATTAAAGTTGGAAAACTTTATAAACCTTGGGAAAATGTTGGCGATTGTATCAGGATTATGTTTTCATATTTTCTTAGAAAAGCTTGCCTAATTTCTGCAAAATATATGACAAAAGACTTATTGTCCAGACTGACATGATGCTTTTCTACGGTGAAAAGATGCCACAATTTTTTTATACTACTCTTAACTGTCACCGAAGAGTTGGATTCTTTTGCCAAAGGTAAATCGTTCGGGAGGATCTTGGCAAGGAATTGCTATGGCTAAACATCAACAGTTTCTTTCGTTTACACAATACATGGATATTTACTTAGGTATTCATGGATAACATAATGCAAACGGTAACCTCTAGATGATTGCATTGCGGCTGTTTTTCCGAGCTTTGACCAGCCTAATGAATGTACGTACACCCTAAATTCAGCTGCACTCAGAACAGGGATGTTTAAGCGCTATAGAGGTGATATTATTGGTAGCAAAGATTTCCGAAATGACTATAAAGCGGTAAAATTAACCAATTAGGCCGAAATTAACCTTTAATTTACCCGGGCGAATGCTGATGCATAGTATTTTATTTACCTTGTGATATTTATCAGGCGTTTTCAGTGTTGACGGAGGCAAAGAAAGAAGACGAGAGAAAACGAGCAACCTTGCTCCATTTCTACGAACACTCGGATCTTTGTTTGAACAAGATGGATGAAAAGGTTCATACCCTTTTCAAAAAGAACATTGGAAACCTCAAGGACAAAATCGCTTCCCACAAAGAAAGTCTTCTGCAAAAAGAGTACATTGTTCTTGTTGCAGGTTTGTCATAAATGAGTAATTAAGTTGATCACTATTCGTTTTAAATTTTAGTTTCGCCAACTTCTTCACCCAATAGACTAAAATTCAAGACTGGATCAAAAAAAAGAATGCTTCATTGAGATATTGTACCAATCCAATGATGGACAGCACGAAGAATAGTTTTGTACGAAAACAATCAGAAAAAGAGTGTTACGAGGATCGAATTATTTTCACTGAATCTGTCACGCAATCCCAGACTTTTCTAGAATTATCTATAATCTGTAATATTCCAGAAACTCCTTTCCTGTGACTCAGCAGTTTCCAAAAATAGTACAACTTGTAATACGCAATAAATAGTAATAGAACATTCTAGATAACTAAAGTAAATGTATAAAAGCTGGCTTGTGAGAAGTACAAAGGAGATTTGCCCGAGGGCTTACCCTCGTGGCTTGCTGATTGAACTTGTGGAAGCTATGATATGACGAGGCTATGACCTTTTGACCTTGCGATATCCGGAGAGAAGAAAGAGAAGAAAAAGACGATAGTCGAGAGAGGAAGAAGATAGAGAATTCAGAGTTTACTATGGAGTCCTCCGGAAGAATTTGTGTACACGGAAAGAAGCTATGAATCAAGAAAGCCAAGCGTTGTGGTCTTCAGTCGGCGGATGTTGGAATTGGAAGTTGATCAAGACGACGAACACTAACACGGCATGAAGGATTGTAAGCCTGCTTTATGAACTACTTAACTTAATCTCTAACCTAAGTAGATTAAACAGTGTAAAACTAATTAAATAATAGTTGAAATGGGTAACTGCTTGTTGTTACATTTTTGTTGCGTGCCATATATCGTACTCGGGAGTTTATTTTTATGTATGCTTTGTTGGCGGACATTTGTTGGTCATTCGTGCACGTAACAAGAGGGGAAACTATGTTTCATTTGGGATTTTTGATGGAAACGACCGGGGAACCAGACTCTTTTGTTCGATTTAAATTTAGTGGAATCGACACATTCTTACCTATGTTGTTTCCCTTCTCGCCCCTTATTTTCACCTTTTTACACTTACCAGGCGAATCAAGCTCAGGAAAGAGCACCTTGTTAAATCTTATCCTTGGAGAGCAGCTTCTTCCTTACTCTGTTCTTAGTACCACATCCACCATTTGTGAACTAAGATATGGAGATACACCAAAGCTGGTGGCACACTTTAAAGACAAAAAACCAGGGGATACCACAAAGACTGTCCGCTTAGAAAAGCCATCCAAAGCCTCCAAGCAAACTTACCTTAAACAGATTTCCACATTTGTCCACCTGAAGACGGACAGGGAAAAGGGTTCAGAGTACGAAAAGGTTGAGTTGTTTTGGCCACACAATCTATTGAAGGTTAGACACGAGCAAGCACAGTTACAAATCGGGGTCTAAGAATTGATTTACAGAAACATAAAGCTCTATTATAAGAATGTTCGTGCATAGATGTATTTACGATATAAACTGTATAATTGCAAGATCTCCAAATAACTGAGATTGACCGAAGGGAAGTTTGAATGTAAATCATTTGCTATTCTGCAGGGTAACTGCTTGTGCTTGCATTTATTTGGAATGTTGCTTGGTTTTTGTAGCTGTTTTGTCACAAGAATTGATTTAATGACTGATTGGTTGTTGACGTCTCAAGTGAATAGTTACACACATCTCTTTTGACGTATCTTAATTTGCTGGAATCACGAATAATTGAGTAACATCGGAATCAAAAAATCAATGTCAAAGAAAGGTCAAACTTAATTCTTATGATAAATTTAGCCTAGGATGTCTAAATGTCAATCAAAACGAACGGACATACGACAAGAGCAATTTTAGATTGACTGTTGACTTTATCTCGCTCTTTGATTGGTCTAGAAAAGTCGTGCGAATTCATCAATCCATCAATCCGTCAATGAGATTCAAAACTAAAATCAATCGCGATTGGCGCAATCGTTGTCCCCCGCAAAGAGTTGTTCGCCCTTTGGCCTGTGAGATGTCTTCCTTTCCTCTGATTGGCTGTTGTGATTACTTTGGTTTTGGTTTTATGACAAACAACCGAAACGTACTCCAGAGAACGATCCTAATTTTCAATACATTACTTGTTGCATCTCATATTTTACATGTCTTTTAGGAAAATGTCGTAATAGTCGACAGTCCAGGAATTGGCGAATCTCGTATAATGGACGACATAGTAAAGAAGTACCTCCCAGAGGCTTTGCATTTATTTACGTCATCAACAGTGAAAACGCCGGTGGAATACAGCGAGACAGGGTAAGGCAATTTAAAATGCCAAATACATTCTTCTTGCCAAAATAGTTAAATTTAGGACCTGCATGGGTATTGCAGAAATGGTATAATTTTTTTAATCCTCTATTTTTGATTTGTGTAAGAGTAATTTAACGAAACTTAACGAACACGATTTTCTCTCGCAGAGCAATAAACGTAAGACATAACCTTCCAAGAAAAGATAACTATTGAACTAGCCCCGCCCAAAAAAAAACAAGTCGACAAGTAGCTAATTTTTGTCTCTTTGTCTTCAGGTAGAAAAACTTATCGAACACGCCAGACAGGTATCCCTTGACAAGCAAAGAGAATCTTCCTCAAACTGTGCTCTGTTTGTTTGCAACAAGTGGGATCAGGTGCCGTCAGAAGATGAAGAAGTGAAGAACTTCATCGTCAGTAAACTCAAAAAGTGCTGGCCTAGTTTAAATCCAGAATCTCAGATAATTTATATGTCAGCAAAAGTTGCAAGTGAAGCCCAGAAGCTTGGAGTGGTCACGGAAGAGTTTGGTGAATTAATGAACGGTATCAAGTCCGGGTGTTAAAAAGTATTGAGGCAAGACTACAGATTCAGTGGAGGTAAATTGTGTTAAATTCATAGCAACGAAATAGTTATTTAAGAAATTGCAAAATTTTCATTCTGATTGGCTGCGAGAAATACACTTCCAGGAAACAAAAAGCATAAGCGAGGTACATGTAATACAATGTAGACAACGTAAACTCTATGCGGAAAAATCCGGCAAACACTCCAGCCGGGCTTTGCATAGATAAATATAGTGACGAAGCATGAAAGACAATTGAAAAAGATTGAGTTTATGGCTTTATTCTTAGGTGGCTCGACTATCTTCTCACACGTATGGCCGTCCACACGAAAGCGTTCGTTCCTAATTCGTCCTAAGACCGTAAAGATGTGATCAGTAGGATGATGTTCATCACTGCCCGTCTTGAAAGTATTGGGAGGCAGCAAGGCACATTAAGCAAAGAGCTGCAGACGTTCCTCGAAAACAAGACAGACAAAGCTGTGAGTACATTGTCCAAATATCTCAAGTCTGCTGACGTTATAGAGAAGTTTACTTCCTGGACGTCCAACGATGTTCCAAACACTGAAGCAAGTTAGGAGGTGACCAAGAACTACATCCAAAAGGCGCTGAATAAGCGACTTCATGAGACGATTGAGGAATGGGAAGAAAAGAACCAAGTCTTTTCCAAGGCTCGTTCCTCTTTGATTGAATACTTTCAGCAGAGGTTCAACTACGTCGAGGGTCAACTTCGAACGCTGGAGGGCTTCGTCTTAGCAGGAGGTGGTACCAACTCAGCAAGCGATCCCCTAGCATCAGACGATTTTAGCGTCGCCGAAAAAGTCGTCATTGGGGTCACAAGTCCAATCTGGGTTTCAGTCGGTCTGGTTGTCCTAGTGGTCAGTGTCCCATTCGTTGGCGCCATAGCTATTAAAGAGAAGTTGGAAGACTGGAGTAAAACAAGGAACTACGACAAAGACAAGCGCGCCTTCATGGCGAAAACTTCTGAAGAATATCTAAGGGGAGCAGCGGAAGAACAGCAGCTACAGTCGTTCGTGAAGGAACAGCTTAAAGAAGCCCAGGGTTTTCTGAAACAGGTCTTAGATCGGATCCCTCAGCTCATAGAGGAGGACAAAATGTTGTGTCAACAATTGAGAGATGAGAGTCGTTGTAAGAAAGATATAGAAATGTTCTACAAGCCGTTACACGAGGAAAGTGTGAAATTAAGAAAGGAGATGGCCCTATTTGGCATCAAAGAGGTCCGCACCATGGACATCAGTTGCGACGATTTGGAATGGCAAGATGATGCACCTCTCGGAAGAGGAGCGTTTGCTGCTGTTTATCGGGGAATATTAGAGATTCAAGGAGAAGCGCAACCCGTAAGTGTGGCTGTGAAAGTGTGGAACGAAGAGCTTAACGGCGCTACAGCTATTGGCTTCCATTCTGAAGCAGAGACGCTAAGGTTGGTCATTCGTCATTGTTTCACCTTGAAACTGTATATTTTCGAAAAACATTATCAGCCAAATGTGTCAGGATGCACGTGATACCCTTCGGCTGGTATCTAATGAGATATTTTCCTTATTACCTTATTCCCCCATATTTAAGGAGCTTATCGTGGTTGTGTGGTATCAAATGGGAAAGAAGAGTTAAAAGAAAAATCCAAAATAAGATAAGAGTAACAAAATGAAATCTAGACAAGTTTAAAGGTTCACCACGAAAGCAATTAGAAATGTTCTTTCAGTGACACATATCTTCGTCCATTTCGTGAACAGACCATTAATGGTTGTCCACTCTTTAGTCCATAGCAGTGACTAGCATCTAATTCATCCTTACATCATCACCGATTTATCAAATATTAAGATCATAAGAAGAAAGGAGATTACTTCCACTGAACAACGTTCTGATTATTGAACAATTTCGTCTTTTCAGTATCACGGTAAATGTATAGATAACAGTACGAGAATGTACATGGTGATGCAAGAGTGTGAAGGGCTAACACATGTGTTATCTTTGTGCAGGAAACTCAATTACCCCTCAATTGTAAAGTTCTATGGAGCAGCACTGCGCAAGGAAGGAAATCAGCTGAGAGCAATTCTTGTTATGGAGCTCTGCAAGGGAAACCTGTTGAAACACATATTTCAGGATAGAAGCAATGTACCTGATCAGTCATCAACAGCAACTGCTGCGAAGATTGTGATCGGATGGGCAAAAGACATTGCCGATGCTCTGGATTACATTCACCAACAAGGTATTGTTCACAGAGATCTCAAGCTGGAAAACGCATTGGTAAGTTAAAAATAATGAGTACTGGCACGTGGAAACGTTTTATATGTTTAATCGGATTAGTTTTTAGAAACTCGTTTCGCATCTCATCGAGTCCTATTTTGCCTGCCTTTATTCAGTTTTCCAGTTATGTTAAACTTTTCCCTTTTCAGTCTGCCTTGCCATCGCTCCTTTAAGAGGTCCCCTCTATACTGAGTTCTACCTCAAGAACCCTCTATCCATGTAATCCCTCGGTTTCTACACGGCATAGGCGTTATTATTATTATCATTTTTTTTGCTGGAAATCACGAATAACCACAGGCGGCCCAAGCGTGCTGTGTGTGACTTTGGGATGTAAAGTGCATTGATGGCAATAACTAACATATTAAGATCGAATTTCAAGCGTACGTGTGGGCCGTTAAAAAAGGACAAATATGAAAAATTATTATCTATTACTTTACGGCCTTCCCTGATGACTACCTCTTTCTGAATATGGTTTGACTTTGCAACAGTCAAAATCTTTTTGACTATTTCTAATTAACCTTGGTAGTTTCCATGAAGTTTACCTTAAAAAGATAGACGATTTTATTAGATGCTTTGCTATCCTTCCACAGCTGTCGCAAGGAAATTTAGCCAAAGTCGCCGATGTCGGAGTTTCCAAAGAAGCAAAAGCGATCACGAGTACCATGACGGGAACTCGCATGTATCTCGCTCCAGAAGTAATCATGTCCAAAATGTACGATTACAAGGCGGACGTGTACAGCTTTGGTATAATGCTCTGGGAGATGTGGTATGGTAGGAGAGCCCTTTCTGATGTGGGAGGAGATATAGATGAGTTTTTTGAAAAAGTGGCTGAGGGTGCAAGACCTTTTCACGTTAAAGGCTTTAACAAGCCTCCAGCTAGCTTGCATGATCAGATGCAGCGTTGCTGGCAAGAAAAACTTGATAGTCGACCAGATGCAGCAAAGTGTCACAAGGAGTTGAGTGAGCTCCATAAGAAGGTTACTGTTCCATCTTTGTAAACTCTGTTTATCAACCAACCACCTCAACTGTAGTTGCCTCTTAAATGGAGACTGTTGTGGAGGAAAAGCGATTGACAGTGCTTTGAGGTAACTCTCATGATTGTTATAAAGGATGGAACAGCCTCACCTGCGCCAGTTTTCCCGTCTCAAACTTGATTCATAGATCATAGAGACTTATCTTGCTCTTAATCAGTGCTGATGTTAAGGGCTTCGATCTTCGTGCTAGTGGTTTCCTTGCGGTTTCGCCCACTGCCATTCATCACGATCAGTGTCATTTGAGATGACTCACAAAAGCCTTTTTAAAAAGCATGGTCCAGTCATTGACTCGTAATATGGTAATTAAAGTAAACATCATTACAATAGCTTCAATGATCGAGCAGATTTCGTTTACTTAGAGCTGGTTAACATGTGCATTAGTATCTTTAGAGTTTATTCTTTTGGCTTTTGACAAGCAGTTAGTGTGTTTCAAATTTGAACGAAGAGCAACAAGAATACTCTGTTGTTCTGTCAGCTGGTATGAAACCTTTAGCCGGTCGAAGAATTCAGAGTTAGTTTTACCATTTGGTGTAAGACGCTTGTAGTCGTTTATTCCTAGCAGATTTCGTATAGGGTATTCTGTGATCTAAGTATATGCATGAAATAAAATACTTTAAGGTCAAAATTTATCTACGTTCTCCATACACAATCGCAGAAATAATAGAGTTCAAGTATCACAAGTAATGCAACGATCCTCGTCGATGAGCTGCAATTTAAGTGATTGCAGAAAAGAAACTTGAAAAATTTTCAAACCTCAACGGATTTTGAACCCTTGCCACCCAGACACTAGTTGGGCGCCACTACCAACTGTGCTACGAAGCCACTCGTTAGTAACGGGAAGACTGTCTGCAATTTCTTAAATTGCAGTTCACTGCGAGGATCGTGTTTTTCCTAATTTTCATTTGCATTTCAATTCAGTTCCCAGATAGATAGAGCTTTTTTATATACCATCATATATTAAAGACAGCCAACACGCTCTTCAAATTTTTTGAGACTTTAATTTCCTTGGCCAAAACAAACTTCTTTTCACCATGGATATTACGTCTCTTTACACTGTCATTCCTAATGGCGAAGGCCTTCTGGCCCTTAAACATTTTTTTGATCAACGTACTGATAAGGAACCTAAATCTGAAACACTACTACGCTTAGCCGAACTAGTGCTCACACTCAATTGTTTTTCATTCGGAAACAACTTCTTCAAACAAACCATTGGTGTAGCCATGGGTAGCAAAATGGGACCTAGCTATGCCAATCTTTTTGTAGGTTTTGTCGAACATCAATTTTTCAGCCAATACAACGGGTCCAAACCTGAACTATACGGTCGCTACATCGACGACTGTATCGGCGCTACCTCCTCTACCAGAGAGGAGCTCACTCAATTCATAACGGCAGTCAATTATTTTCACCCGGCTCTGAAATATACCCAGGAAATTTCTGACAATTCGTTCTCCTTTTTAGACATCAAAGTTTCGACTAGTGTGTATTACAAACCTACAGACTCGCATAATTACTTGTTATATTCGTCTTCGCATCCATCTCACGTTAAGAATTCCATTCCTTTTTCTCAGTTTCTAAGACTTGGTCGTTTATGCAGTGATGACTCTGATTTCCGCCACAAATCAGAGCCAATGTGCCAATTTTTCGATAAACGTGGTTACCCTGTTTCTGTCGTTCAAGTGGGTTACCACCGCCCCCAACTTATTGATCGACATTCAGCACTACAAACGTCGCATAAGGAAGATTCCGACCGCATTCCATTCACTCTCACGTTTCACCCTCACAACCACTCAGTTAAATCCATCATTCTTAAAAACTTTAAATTACTTCAAAACGATCCAGAGACAAGCACTATCTTTTCGCAGCCTCCGCTCATTTCATTTAAACGCGACAAAAACATAGGCAATTTTTTGGTCAGAAGTTCTTTTCAGACTAATGACCAACCAGGCACTTTTAAATGCGCTCGTGCACGATGCAAAACGTGTCCTTTCATTCACAACACTGATAAAATATCGGGACCTAAACGATCCATTAAAATCACCGATCACTTCACGTGCACCTCCACCAATGTAATCTATTGCATAACTTGCACTTATTGCAAAAAGATATACATCGGCGAAACAGGCAGAAGACAAGGTGACCGATTTCAAGAACACCTTCGAGACGTGGAAAGGAATGACAAGGACACATCGAAACCAGTGGCTAGACATTTTAATTTACCTAATCATTCTAAGCAACATATGGCAATCTGCGGTCTTTCACTTAGTAGCACGGAAAGCCGTAAAAATCTTGAACAAAAGCTCATCTTTCAAACCGGCAGTCTCACAGGGATCAACGAACGCTTTTCATTCCACTATTTTATTCTTGTTTTTCTCGTTGCCATGTTCCCACCAATAACGTAGCTCCATTCTCTGCCTTTAAAAGCACACACAACCCACAATTCCTCTATTCGCTCCGACGAAGGGCTAACGCTCGAAACGTCAGCTTTTGGAATCGTTACGGTGGCCAATTTACCACTTCAACTTTGTTGATATATCCAAATTATATAGAGCTTTTTTATGTCAAGTTGTATGTATTGAGGTACCAGAAGCACGTAGGGCCGGTTATTAACCCTTCAACTCCAAGGAGGGATCTCCCTACAACGTCCATGCATTACCTTACAAACTGGTCATGAGAATTTCAAACTTATGAAATAGAGACCATTATCTTGATCTAACAACAAATTCTTATAACTAATTTTCAAGGAATTGTGTTGCAGCTGGAAAGGAGGGTCAACGGTCAGTTCTTGGGAGTCAAAGACTTGAAACAAATTTCAGTTGCTGCTTGCAAAACCGCGTTCTAGAGTATCTTCCATAGACCATTTTTGAGTTATTTTTTTGAAAAAAAATAACTATATGTTAGCGTATAGATTGTTGTAATGTGGTGTAGTGTAATCTGATCAGCGCAATTTGGTGTATCTCTAAGTAATCTGATTGGCGCATCTTTTTTTTTGGTGTATCTCAACGCAATGTGGTTGGCCCAATTTTTTGGTGTATCACAAACCAATCAGATTGTAGTATTTTTCGATGTCGCACCAATCAGAGCGTTCTTGATAATTTGTGGTTTGACATGTGTTCAAATTTCAGCGAATCAACGCTTGAGTCGGAGAGAGCGGTTCGCGAATTAAGGAAATGTATCAGTCGTGTTGGGAAAGTGGTGGAGTCGTGATCGTTGTACGAGTATGCTTATTCTTCCTTCTGAAGGAGACTGAGTGGAACATGAGAAAAATTTTGAATCAAATATTACTTCAGATGTTGATAGGAACAACTTCAAGATATTTCATTGCTATATATGAGTCAATCAGCGATTCCAATTTTGAATTTCGCTCAAGGAACGGGGTAAGATTACATCTACAAGAGTTGTAAGATCATCTATTCAATGTAATGGCTCATGTCCTTCGTGAGGATTTTATCGCTGATCTGTCTGGATTTGAAAGGTCGTCAGGGAACTTTTTCTACCGATTAGCGAGTTAAAACGTGCATGTTTTGTGTACCGCTCCTTCACTTACGACGCACACACCTTCAGCTGGAGGTCTAACACGAATTTAGCGCTATAGCGTGTTGTTTCGGAAAGGCTAGTTTTACTGACTCTGGTAAATCTTGCGCAAGATATTTGAGTAAATCATATTTGATTGATAATCTTTTCTTTTTGCCATATGGTTGTTCTTTTAGCAGCGGTTGAAACGACCACCAAGTTACATTTACCTTCTGCGTCGACTGCCCAGTGTTACATATCCGTTTCTTTGCTTCTAAAAGTCCTCCATGAATTAAATATTGTTTAAACGATACTTTCCCGTTACAATTGCGTGTTACTTTTCACTCGCCAGTATGGATTAGATTTTCTTAGATGAAATGCTATTTTTCAGTAAACAACGCAGATTTTATGACATAAGTCTACCTCAGTGAAAAATATTTCACAAAGGACAGAATGGTACGATCGGTTAATTTTCCACGCAATTCTCACATGCTTAGACGTTTTCTACCAATAAAATTCGCTTATAGCTAACCCACCTTATTATCCTTTGAAGAATGATATTTTCTCTTGGCTCAATCTACTTTCATTTGTTCGAAGAACGGAGACCGGAAAATATCTTTGTCCAGAGGCTGTAAGAGATAAAATAGAGCTTCCCACTGCAAAATGATATGGAAGAGTGTTTTGAGGCAACCATCTGTTACTGAACAAGAAGCTACACGGAGCCTATGTTTGGGCCGGATTTGTGGATTTTAGAACAATCGCTGTCGAGAGCTTTTCATGGTTTGTTAACATGGAGCGGAGTTATGGAGACTAAGACTTCGGAACAAGTTGATGCCATCCATGACAATTTGGAATTACTAAAATAGCCAGAGGAAAGGCGGGATCACTCAATAAAAATTTGCATTTGAACGCGATGACTTTATTTACAAGGATTTCTCTTGCTTACATCTAATAACAAACCTTTCAAGTTTTTTTTTTTGCCTCGGAACGATATATCACAGTAGGCATTTTATAGACCTCAAGTTTTTGGACTGATTGAAATTAAAGGTATGTGGCGATGACTTCCGCTTTTTTTTTTTTTGGTCTGAAAAGTATTGTTTTGTCCGCAATATTTATCTACGGATGGTTTCAATCGCCAATGTTTACATAAGATGATTGTATTAATTAATCGAATTAAACAATCGGCCAAAACTTTTACTGTTCCCAAGAGTTGTTGTTTTCATCAGTACGTTAACAATAGTAGGGATTCACGGTATTTGGTTTGTACTTTAAATAAATATATTTAAGTTCACTCGAAAGATGAGTATAAACTGTAACAAACTTATCACTGATGCGCGGCTAGTACTTCAAATCTGACTGACACTCGATGCCAAAACTCAACCTCGTTCCCTGGATAAGTCCACCACTTTATTTTACGCTAATTAAAAACTGCACGCTATTGTGCATTTTCTCGCACAGGAAAAACCAAACAGAATTTCTGATTCTGGCCCTTAATGGTCATAATAATAACTAGGACTTTGTCTCTGACGAAGGAACGGCAATAAGCACAATATTAACCTACGAGCAGGTTGTTGTTTAGTCTCGTCATGCAATGTTGGAGAGAGAGAGCGTTGCGTGACAAGTTCAAATTAGGGCTGTGGAGGGAACTGCAGGAAGCGTTGTACCAATGCAGTTTATTTTTGCCAACAATTTATTCAGACACCAGCATCAGTTATGTAGTGTCCCATTTCAACTTACGTATCAAAAAAAATAACTTCTGCATGCGTAGCATGCCTATGTTTTAACTACGTGATCTCGTGGTTTGAAATAAGCAAAGAACAGATCAAAATTGCGGATGCTTTAGCATGCACTTATTTCGGGCTATATATCATCTGTCTGATGAAATCCATATCTTTGGAACTGACCTCTTATTTAGTTAACAATTATTCGCCTTAGGCTCAGTGAATATCGTTGAGTAATCCCCGAGACGAAGTCGAGGGGTTATTCAATAATGATACTTTCGAATTCGTTTTGAATTAGTACTGTTGTTGAAACCATACTGTAACTATCGTTTTTGATTACCCGTGTCAGGATAAGCCGTCAGTCTCCACAAAAACTTAACAAGTTTATTTAATTCAGTCAGCAAAAACTGCATGTCTTTCTGTCGAAAAGTGTTACACTACATGACTTAGTAACATCTTGAGAGCTGAGTTTTCTTCTATAGCGTTTATCACTTCCTCTGCAACATTTTGTCAAAACGCGAAGTAGCCATTTTGAAATCAAGTGTCCCTAATCTTCTCGTGCATCTTCGTGAGGTGTTAATAGCGTGATATGACACAATTCTCGACCAATCAGAGCGCGCGCATCTCCTTCATCATCTGAGCAATTAAGCTAATTTAGTTTATCTCTGTCATTTGTAAGAGGTAGTGTTTGATTAAAATATACTTGTATCCAAAGGCCTCTATGAGAATCAGTTAAACAAAAAATGAATACTACCTACTTTCAACGTTTTTCATTAAATTTGAAGAAGAGATGAATATTTAAAATAATAACTTGCATTTTGGTCCTCAGTACCTTTAAAATAAACCATCTAACCCCCCCCCCCCCTTCCGCACCCTACCTCTAATAAGCCCCCAGTGTGAACGCCTTAGAATTCAAAATGTTCTTGATCGGGGCACCTGGTTCATACTCTGTTCGGTCCGGTCTCAAAGCGTGATCCATTATGTGAGGGTAGTAATGCAGAGAAATGATTTCGGTGAAATCTTGTAAATCATAAAGCAAACAACTTCCGGGTTCCGTTAAAGTCCTCTCAATTGGTGGAAAACTTCCCTAACAGGATAACCCTGACCAAAGACACCAGCTTAGCGTGCGAACTGAGCTTCTTACAGAGGCCAACGCTAACCAAAAGGGCAAGAAGGCATTTATGTACTTCTTTTCTTCACCAGCTTTAGTGTGGCAGAGGATTCTAGATACACTTTAGGTTGGCTTGCTTGCCCTGACTTGGTCAATCAAACCACACGACACACTGTGCTGCACAGGCATGAAAGGTTTTTGACGATCCACGTGGTCCAGAGTTTCAAAAGATAAAAAAGAAATGGTACATCGAATGAATAAATAAACAATAAAATAAAACCAAAAAACAACTAGTCAACAAAGGTAAAATGAAACGACTACGAAGATTTGAGTTTCTATCGGAATTTGTCTTTGAAATAACGATTGATTCGACCTCAATTTTTGAGGACTTGCGATTATTGAGATATTCGCTTCATCTTTGAGAAACATTGAAAAGACCAGCATTGAATGCAATAAATGAATCTTCGTTTGTCGCTACCTTCTCTTTGTACATGTCATATTTACTAATTGCGTGATTAGTCACGCTGTGACCATCAGACATGCTTAAACAATGGTCGTCAGTGGGAGGATGCGTGACAGTGCACTATAGTGATCATTACACTCTTAGTGAGTAATGTACTGTGATAAATGAAGCCCAGTTTTCAAAGCTCTTAACCTTAAATTGCCGAAATTTTGATCACAGGCGTTCAACTTATCGGTGAGCAACATGAGTGCATCACTAGATATTGACGAGATCGACGACATCGTCGACATGATTCAGATAATAATGTCGCTCAATATTTCGTGCAAAGGGCTGACAACGTTGGACGAAGTGAAACAAAAATGCAAAGAGAGACTTCAGTTGTTAGAGAAAAATTCAAGTTGGACAGCAAAGGAGGTGAGAATTCTGAAATTCCTCTTTGAAATATGCCAGCTACCAGCAAATTCAATTTAAAAAGGACATTTTCAGTACAATGGCGGATTGGAAAGTAACTTGACGCTACCTTTAATAAATGGTAGATGCAGATCGTATCGTAAAATTTAGTCACGAAATGCTTAACAGCCCTCTCGACGCTAATTTAGCCATCGTTAAGACTTATGTCATGTGAATCTATTCAGTAATGGCAATCTCAGAAATGAGTAGCACTAAAAGAAATTTGTCTGCCGTAGACAGACATCGTTGCATTCAACCGCCAAATGTTTCTTTAAGTTCAATCTTGATAATACGTAGAGCTAACTACAACGCCGCTAATTAATTATTGATACTTTCATCAACGATTCTTAAAACTGAAAGTCAAAAAATGACTTAATATAAGAAACTGCAAAGTTTTACTTTCACAGTGAGAGGTAAACATCACTGAGTTGATCAACGAAGCAATTTGGCAAGTTTGGTTGGGCAACGGTCGAGCCTCGAACGTTCGAGTAGAGCTTAACGGCTTTTAGCTAGGATACCGAGGATCAATGAATTTTCGTTAAATTAGCTTCGGTTCTGTCTATCTTATGCCAATTCTGTGCTCTGTGGATAAAGTTGGAATCATTTTAACCATTTCGGAAAACATTGGCGAGTGTATCAGGTTTACATTTTTACATTTTCTAACAAAAGCTTCCATAATTTCTGTAAATATATGACCCCAGGTCTAAAAGGAAGCCTTAAAATCCTTCTTGAAATAGGCTTCTGCTAGTCATCGTGGTAAGTAACATTTTCAAAAGAGAAATTCTATCGTTTTTCTAACGATTTGGTCACTTTGGATGTGTATCGCGAGGTTTCGATTGCAGACTGCCAGCCTTCTTCAGGCGATGAGGTCGATTGGGCATGGGTCATCTTTATGCTGTAGTGCTCAGCTTTGATTGGGTGAAACTCCAAATTCGGATCCGGTGCCCTCTGTGACCTGTTGTCGCACATCTCTCACGGTACACAGGCTTCTGGAATTTCAAAGCAATGTCCCTGTTAATGTTGTGAGGGTGAAGTCTAATGTGAATTGCCTCTTTTACCCTGCGTGTGTAGAAATGACGGTCACGATCATTAACCTTTACTTCGTTCCAGAGCGGGCAGTGTCTGGTGTAGTGGAAATACTCTGAAACGGCACAGTTCTGCGTCTTGGCGAGTTGGATATCCCTGTCGTATTCCTTGATTCTGTCTTGCATAGGTCTGCCAGTTTCGCTGATGAAGACCTTTCAGCATTCAATTGGAATATTGTACACCGCGTCATCCCATATAGCCGGATCGACAGCATCCTTCGGGTCTACTAGGGGTGATCGTGGTGTAGTCTCTGACTTAAAAACGGTGCATAGACCTTGTTGTTGTGGACAGCGGCGAAGTTGTTCTGAGAGGCCTTTGACACAAGGCAGGACTGAGGTGGATCTGAACTCGGGGGGGTTCAGTGCTGGCGGTTGGTGTCTTGGTTTTTTGTTACCCTCTGCACGAAAGAAGGTTAACCATTAGAAATAAGAACAGATAACAAATGTTTTTCTCATCGGAGATAACTGATCAGCATTAGGGCTTTGTTACGAAACGTTTAGTACACTCGTAAAGGCGCTAGACAATGCGATGCTTTACTGCTTGCGGATGGTAGGAGTGGTAGTGGAATCTTTATTTAAACTCGGTAAAAATGTTCAGTAAAAACAATAGCTATCTATATAAAATATTAAATTGTATAAACTATTAATATACTGTTTAACAAGATTGCAGAGTAAGAATCCAATGGCTCAAATACACAATTAATTCGCTATTTAAATTCAGCTATTGATCTGAGTCTCTGACATTCTATGGTAACGAGTTCCAGAAAAAGGCACCGCTGTAACTAAAACTACGCTTTAAGTAATAGCGCTTTATACTAATGACGTCATGAAATCTTAGACCCCCGCGTGACTCAGACAAACAAACTCCACTTCTTAGTGAGCTACAAGGGAAATGGGGAGTAGGTCGCTTCATTCCCTTACAGTTCTGACCGAAGAGGACGGCGTTCCTGGCTCCAAATTTGAAAGAGAACTGGAAGAATACCCTGTAGACTAGCTAAAACGTGGTTAAAATGTAGGGGCTTAAAATTCAGCGGTAAACGAGAAGATCTTGTACAGCGAGTGAGAGACTGTGTGAGATGCGGGAATTATCACACCGTTGATCCGGCAATCGATCATGGAAAATGGTTTGCTGCCAAAGCTCTTCAAGAAAATACTGATGTAAACAATGTAAAAAGGGGGTTGACAGGCCTACACGACTCCCCAGCGCGTGTTTAGAATAGCCTATTCAAAGTTTGGCCCTCACGAGTATGTCTTTGAGCGATCGCCCTCTTTTGTAAGATACGAGCGGCGGATATTTGTATATTTCGCTCAATTCTTGTTGTAAACAATTTTTAAAAATCGAGTTTCCAGATGGGATTTGAACCCACGACCCTCCGTGATCTAGTCGGATGCTCTAACCACTGAGCTATAGGAGACTCTATGGTGAGCAAGGGTCAATTAGTGGGTATTGACTGGAACCGCGTCACGCGGCTACACAGCCAAACATCAGCTAGCGCATAGAAGCTCACTAACAGCATCACACTGTCACATTAAAGCATCACATGCATTAAAGCATCACATGCATTAAAGCATCACATGCAGCCAACCAGCCTCCAAAGTGAGCATGTAAAGATGAAATAAACAACTTTTAAAAATCGAGTTTCCAGATGGGATTTGAACCCACGACCCTCCGTGATCTAGTCGGATGCTCTAACCACTGAGCTACAGGAGACTCTATGGTGAGTAAGGGTCAATTAGTGGGTATTGACTGGAACGGCATCACGCGGCTACACAGTTAAACATCAGCCAGCGCATAGAAGCTCACTAACAGCATCACGCTGTCACATTAAAGCATCACATGCATTAAAGCATCACATGCATTAAAGCATCACATGCATTAAAGCATCACATGCATTAAAGCATCACATGCAGCCAACCAGCCTCCAAAGTGAGCATGTAAAGATGAAATAAACAATTTTTAAAAATCGAGTTTCCAGATGGGATTTGAACCCACGACCCTCCGTGATCTAGTCGGATGCTCTAACCACTGAGCTACAGGAGACTCTATGGTGAGCAAGGGTCAATTAGTGGGTATTGACTGGAACCGCATCACGCGGCTACACAGCGAAACATCAGCTAGCGCATAGAAGCTCACTAACAGCATCACGCTGTCACATTAAAGCATCACATGCATTAAAGCATCACATGCAGCCAACCAGCCTCCAAAGTGAGCATGTAAAGATGAAATAATACTGGTTGTGTTTCTATTAAATGCCAGTTTATGTAGTTAATGTTTATGCAGTTGTCATTGAGTAATTTCTGTTTCTTTGACGCTGGATTTTCTCTTTCTTTCGGTGCTTTTCTCTTAGGAGCATGGGCTCAACTTGCTTGCGCTAGTCTTAGATTTGTCTTTGGACCTTTTTCGCTGGGCCAGTTAAGAGCACAGTATAACTTAAATGTTTCTTGTCATATTTTTCTCCGTAAAAAATTCACGCGAACAAGCCACTAGCCAACGCTTGCACTTTGCCATGTCTCGCGAAGATTTTGGGAAAGGAATGAATACTTTCTTCCCCGATTCCTTTCACTCTTTGAGTGATTTTGGCCATTTATCTGCATATCTTGAGTTTGTCTTACACTCAACCCAACAACAGTGTTTGGTACCAACCATGCCGCTTTTTTTTTTAGAACGCTAAGTCATTTTTTTGACGAAATTTTCCGTCGTTTTGTTTTAATTTTACAGCTCTCGCTCATACATCTCCTTAAGCTCGTCGCAATGTTTGTCTGAGTATGTGCGGAGGGTCTCATAGGTTATCACGTAACAAAATCTATTTTTAGTAATAGTATAAAGCGCTATTAGCACGCGGCCTTGGCAATGTCAGTTTATTTACAAAAAGAGTTACGCAAATCATAGGTTGTGCTTCGCACGATAAACAGGTCCCGCAAGTACGTTGGAGCTAACTCGTTTAGGGATTTAAATCCCTAAGTCTTAAGTCAAAGTTATTTGTAAATCAGATGATTTATCAAGGATTTCTCAAAATGACTGTAAACGGTAACACCGACCAATTGGGCAGGAAATAATCTTTGATTTACACAAGAAATTGTTGATGCACATCATCTGATTTATCATTTGTCATTTATCAGGCCTTAACAGTGTTAACAGAGGCAAAGAAAGAAGACGAGGAAAAACGAGCAACCTTGCTCAGTTTCTACGAACGCACGAGTGCTTGTTTGGATACGATGCCTGAAAATATTCTTGCCATTTTGAAGCAAAATATCGGAAACTTCAGGGGGAAAATCGTTTCCCACAAACAAATTCTACTAAAGAAAGAGTACCTTGTTCTTGTTGCAGGTTGGTTATAAATGAATCATTTGATACTACTTTTAAATATTAACTTCGCCAACTTCCTCATCCAACAGACTAAAATCCATGGCTAGAGTAGAGAAGTAGGCTTCGTTCGGTTATTAGGGACCTTGAGTAGTCAGGAACGGGTAACACCAAGGAAGACATCGATTAAAAAATGAATTTCTACTTTTAACTAGAATTTCGAAAATGGCTGCATGCACCGTCTCATAGAGCGCCACACCTCAACCTCAACATAACGTATAAAAGTACCGTTGAGATGCAAATGGAATTAAAATAATTTGCCGTCGCGGTTTCGGTTCGCAGACGACGAAAGCCTTGTCGATTTCACGCTGTTGTTTTGCAAAGAACGGCCAAGAAATGTACTGTTTTGAAACGAACGTGCTGAGCTATTATTCTGCCAATTAGACCTTTTGTTTTTCCACGTCCTCGTTGCTGTCGTGGTGGTGGTTTGCTTAAAGTGCTACTGAAGTGAAATGAAAAAGGTTTTTCAATCATAGAAAAGTGGTGTTAAAAAATAAAAACGTACAATAACGGTCCAAAAATTTCTCAGATCGGAGCTCAAAGAGTACTTCTAAGTGCGTCCATTTCGCGAATTCTGAGCCTTCGAAGTTCCCAGCGGTTGACAACACCTGTGACGTCACACGGTTGACACGCTGTAATCCACAGTAAATCTTCGAGTTCTTAGCGACTTCAACTCGACAAATGCATCTTAGCCTGCTCCTATATCTTATGTAATGTCCAGTTCTGACGATTCGGACTCCAACTCAAGTTCTAGGAATGTTTCGTAGGCAGGAGAAAGCGAAAACGAGAGAGATTTCGGAGTGGTTGGCGGACTCGTGGAGCCATACCGATTCGAGCCTGAAGCATCTGAAGGCTATGAAGAACCAGATGAAGAAGACGAAGATGGTTTGACTCCAGCGATATTGGAGTCTAGGTCCGAGAATCAAATAATTAACCGTAGATGAATGGTAGGTGAAAACTTAAAGCGAAACTCCAACATTACACCTTCTCTTCGTTTGTTTTCGTCCACGCGAGTGTGTTTAATTTGCATAATACTAAGTTGTCTCGGACTCGCGCTTAGCAGTCTTTCCTGATGTTTACATTATTCTGAATTGAAGTGTCGTTACAACAACTGCGATACAGAACTTCTGTGGAATGTCTTGAAGTTTCGTTGCTGTAAGGAAGTCACGGCAGCCATGGCAAAACTGACCTTTGAAGGCATCGAAGGTAATTGCGTGCTCGACCATCCAGACTTCGACGCTCTGACAAACGCCTCAGTACTTGAGCAGGTTTGCCCTCTGATGAAGGACAAGAATGGCCAGGCTTACAAGTTTCCAACCAGAGGAACTCTAAATGCGAAAAAGGAGTAAGTAGGATTTCTTATGTTTATAAAACCGCCTCATTTCCGTCAAGCGCATCGACCGAATGTGGATGACGCTCACCTACTCGAGTACATAAAAATAGCTTACAAGTTAGGTTGCTGCAGAATGTTTTCTGTGTAATTTGACTAAGACCGACTTCATTTTAACAGCAATAATGCTCCGATATTATTGGCAATATCTAAGCAATAATTTCAGATGTAAAAGTCTTTTGTAAGAATTAAAAGGAGAACCTGAAAACAATATTTTGTTGATCACTCTAACATAAATTGTGTCAACTTCACTCAATGTTGTTATTTTGTTTTTGATGGTTTTGGTGGACGGGAAGATGAGATGACACTGGTTTGTTAAAAATACAACTCCAAGTGCTATAACTCATAAAAACTGTAAACTTTTCTTCTTTCTTAGGAGCTGTCGTGCCACTGCATACCGCTGTCTTGTGCGATGGATATTTGGGCCCCTTGGTTGGAACAACTCTAAACCACTTCCTGCCTGTATAATTATACAATAGAATTAGGCAGAAGTATCAGACTGCCTCCAACAGAGTTTACATCACTGCAGAGCAAAGGAAAAATTAAGCAACAAAGTTAAAACTCTGTACAACAACGGCTCTTTTAGGAGCCACCACATTTTACAGAAGTCATGACCTCCGTGCGTTCAAGTTGTTGATCTTTTATTTTCCAATGCTACATACCACATACAAGATCCCTGTCACAGTACATGTATCTGTTGTGACAAGTGTAAATATAGTACAATTTATTTTTTAGTCTCAACATTTGGCCATGATAAACACAAACAAAATTTATTTACTAAAGTTTCTTTTGATATCCAATCACAATGTCTGTATGTTCATCGACTGGCATATGTGTTTTAGGTGGTCCGAGCACTAGAACAGCTTCCTCTTGCAAGGTTTTTCATTGGCAGCTTGCACTTTCTGCATGTAGATGTTTTTCTTTTCTTCTTGGCAGGCTGTTGGTTAGCATGGGTGCTTGATGCCTGAAGTTCACTCAGAATTTCAGCTGCAAGTAGAATATGTTATTTAATGAAGGAAAAAAAAAAGCAAATTTCTTGTTGATATAGTGTTCTTTTGATAGATGGTGCAATATTAATGCCTTCCAGATTCAGGGTTGTATTTAAGAGGCAGGAGCCTGGGATTCCTCCAGGCTTCTATAGTATGAAGTTGGCCTCTGGCTACTTGTATAGGAAAAAAGAAAATTAATAGAACCAAAGGAAACCCCAAGCTGTTTGATTCTCTACATAATTGTTGTATTTATCCCGCAACTTGAAATTTTAGTTACAGCCCCGTTGAATTACATACCTGAGCTTGCCAACCCTTACTTAGGCAAACATCCAGAAACAAAATATTGACCATAGTTTGATGGGTAGGGCTTGAATGATACATTGAATGATTATGTACTCAATTTCACAAAATCTCACCTGAAGGATATAGAGCTGTTTCTTTCTGCTTTCTCTTGTTGTAGTTCTCTATGGCCTCTGCTCTACATCGCCTGTCAGTTCAAAGGTGGGGGAATACCTGCCTTATACTTAGAAAGGATTGCATCCCTTTCCACAAGGGACATGCAAAACACCAGTTCCCTAACCTCGTCCACATATTCTGGGAAAAACAAGGGGAAAACAAAGGATTAAAATTCATGTTCATGACCTAAAAAGCATGAGATTCATAGTTTTGGCAGTGTGAGTAGAAAACACTTGTGAAAGCTAGTGTATCCTTTGTATCAGTATCCTCTGGTATTAACTGCTGCATATCATTAGACTTACTGTAAGTGGGAGATACTCTTATTTCTTGCACAGCTTCTTCTCCAAACTTGTACTTCGGGTATGTTACTAACAAGTACTTCTTTCTATCCTTTGTCCTTTGGGGCTCCCTCAGCAAGTTCTCATTAAAATGTACGCTAGCTAAGATGTGCCTAGGACGTAAAACACACCAAGCTACATCATGGACTATAACAGAAATTTTGATGCAAGAGTAAATCAAAGCAGTCAGATTTTATTTTGGCTCTGAACACAAATTTTGAAAGAATTTGAAAAGAGGGTAAGGATTTCCATAAAGGAATGTTACCATAATTTAGGAGATGACATGCAGCTCCAGCTTTTGGTGATACTATTTTTGTTTTCTGATATAACATGATCCCACCTGCAGTATGAGCCAAGCCATGAGAAACATATCATCTTAGGATGAAACTGATTCAAGGTTGAATGGAACCCTTCTAGGCAGCTGGTTTGGTCCTCGCTGGACAACTTTTTGATGTCATTAAGTAGCCATTAAATCGCACGTAAACAAACTTAATATGAGCATCCAACACCGAAAACCCTTGTTGGTAACTTGGATTAAAATACGACGTGAATCGTAATTATTATCTCAAGGATTTTTCGTTATCTCTCTTCTTAACTGGCAACGAAACTGTCGAAGACGACGTTAACTTATGAAAATTATTAGAACAAAGAAAGCATGCATTCCACACTTACCGCTTGCGATCTTCTCCTCTCACGAGTGCTTTGTTCGAACACTGGTGCTTGGATAGCGCATTGGATAGTTGGAACTGATCCCATTTTTAAAACTCGTTTTCTTTGGGCTTCGTGCTTGGACTTTCTTCAGAGCTCATGCTCTTTTCATCGCTAGTTTTGGCTGGCAACAATCTGCTTAATTTTAGCCTTGTAAAACAGCTCTCGTGAAAGTGTAAGGAGCACAATGTGCTGTGCGATGAAGGTTTCCAATCTGGCCTATGAACATTCACAGACTTTACCCATTGATCCCTTACTTTCTCCTTTTTAGGGAATAAATGCATCGAAACATTTGGAGTATAAGAATTGTTCGTACAAACGATGCCTCCGGGAGCACCGGCCGCACAAGTCTTTCCACCATGCTTCGCCATTGTGAAATGTATGAGCTGCACTTTCCCCAACGCTCGATGTGTCAACCGTGTGACGTCACATGCATAACTAACTAGGAAATTGCCCGGACGCACTTTTTTCAGCAACTTGTCTGTGTTCGCGCTCTAAAAATACAATGAAGGAAATGTTTTCATGGCTTAAAAACTTTTTATCTGATTAAATAGGAATCGAAGTAATAATTAAACGTTTTTTACAGTGGATTGATTTTCGCTTCAGTAGCACTTTAAGGCTGGTTTTCATTAGCGACGGAGTCGGAGTCGTAGTCGGAGTCGTCAGAGCGCTTATGACCTGGTGAAAATCGAAAAACGGAGTCGTAAGCAGAGTCATAAGCTCGACGGAATCGGAGTCGGAAGAATCAGAACGTTTCCATTTTCTTCCGATTCCGCTTATGACTCCGTTGCTTACGAGCTGGTGAAAACCGCATTGTCGGAGTTGGAAGCGGAAGCGGAAGAATAAACCAATCATAATCCTCAATTCCAGGCCCGCGAAAGTACAAATTTTGGCGCCAAAGACAACATGGCGGACGAAGAGCAAGTTTGGCTCTTATTAATCATTATTTTGCGCAGGCAAAGACAGTACAGGAATAATATCGTTCGAAAAAGAAAGAGATTTTGGGTTCGTGATATCTATCGACGTCGAGCAGCTTAGGAAGAGTATGCTAACTTCGTCAGCGAACCACGACATGGTGATCGTGAATTGTACTTTTGGTAGGTTTCGAGTATTTTAACTTTTAATTTCGTAATTTTACAGTCACACGTTTAAACTTGTTACGGCTATTTTTGCATTTTGGAAAGATGGAATCGAGCATTCTGATTGGTTTATTCTTCCGGTTCCGCTTCCGCTTCCGACTCCGACAATGCAGTTTTCACTAGATCGTAAGCGACGGAGTAAAGCAGAATCGGTGTTCTCCTTCCGACTCCGTCGGTTTGAATTTCAATAGATCGTATCGCTCCACGCTTCTGATTACGACCTCGACTACGACTCCGTCGCAAGTGAAAACCAGCCTCTAAGGTCTCTATTATGCAAATACAATCTCAGCTAATCCTTATGCTAATAATTTGTATGAAGAAAAAATGATCAAGCCTTAAGACTGAATTTTATGACAGCCTCAATGAAACTAACAAATTCCTGTCGTTGTTAATTCTGTGTTCCTCCTTTAAATATACCTGTTTACAATTGCTAGGTGATACAGGTTCAGGAAAGAGCACCCTGTTGAATCTGATTCTCGGAGAGCAACTTCTTCCTTACTCCGTTCCCAGTACTACATCCACAATCGTTGAAATTAGGTACGGAGATACACCAAAGTTGGTGGCGCACTATAAAGACAAAGAATCTGGGAATACCTCTAAGACTGTCCTCCTAGAAAAGCCATTCGAAGCCTCCAAGCGGAGTCACCTTCAACACTGGAGATTCTCTCTTCTCTACCTGAACACGAACAGAGAGAGGGGTTTAAAATACGAAAAGATTGAGCTGTTTTGGCCACACAATCTGTTGAAGGTAAGAAATAAGCAAGCTCGGTATTCTCTTAAAGTAATAGAGATCGATCCAAGATTGGAAATTGATTATTTTGTCATCAAGCTTGAGAATGTTTATTGCACTAGGCATGAATGTCTTTACGAGCAGCATCATAATCAGGATTTGAAAAGAATATACGGGATGCAAATTCTCGAATTCATCAACTTTTACCAGAATGCATTTTTGCTTTTAACTAGAGTGCACTGCACCACTCATTACCAGAATGTACTGCGGGTCTGTACCTCACAACAGCACTTCACTAAATGCAGGCACAGGCACAGGCACAATAGATAGCATAGTGGTAGCGTGATTCTCAATGTGGCGGTAAACGGGGCAGATTTTGACTGAACATTCCATAAAATTAAGGCCATTTTTTTCTTTAACTATAGATAAACGTTATTTGACATATTCTGAATGAGCAGAGGTATTTTTTGGCGCATTTTTTTCGTGTTCTTTCGTTCTCAATGACAAACGCAGGCTTTGTTTTTTTTTAGTAAGTAATTTGAGACAGGTGTTCGAGAAGGTCAAATTTGTTGCACGTCGTATTTTGAGGCCTTCCAAAGATTTGAATGGCCACTTTGATCCTTAAAACAGCTCTGAAAAAACGCTCTTCAAAGCTCTCGAACGGTATGCGTGTTTTATGCATTTTAAGTGATAGTGTTTGAGACTGGTGATGGCAGTGAAAAGTCCTATTGTTGCGTTTAGTGTATTGGGTTACACGGCGTTTCTACTAGCCTATATGTACTCAGTCGTGCTGTAGATCTACTTTCCCAAGTCAAGGCAAATTAACTAAATATATCTTATTAACCAAGCGCGAGGGCCGTACTGGGAGAATATCGTCCCGAGGTCTTGACAGTACGGACCGAGCGCAGCGAGGTCCGTACAAAAAAAAACCGAGGGCCGATATTCTTCCAGTACGGTTCCGAGCAAGCTTGGTTAATAAGAGATTTATTATACGACTGAAGTTCAAAGGGACACAAGTGCGGTATCATTCGGGACCATTCGAGACAGTGCCCGGTCCAATACTGAGAGAATATTGACCGGCAATAGAGCATTCAGATTGGTTGATTTTAGTTATTGGCCCTCTGACTGCCCGAGTCGTGTAATAATAGCGGTTATTGTATTTTACATCTATTATCATGAATATCAAATGAAGGACAGTTGAACTAGACATTGAAAGGAGTCCTTGATCAATAAATAACTCTACCTTACCTTAAGTGACACGCCAGTAAGCCGGAAAGCAAAAGGCAAATATTTATAAAAGATAAAGTTTTCTACCGTGTGTGCTCTATTTTCTCTCCCACAGAAAATATTTTCAGATATGCTTCTCAAAACCTCCATCTAGGTATCCTCTATTATTTACCATCCCCTATCCCCCCCCCAAAAAAAAAGAAAAAAGAAAAAGAGCCAAAAATTCCAATTCGTCATGGTATGTAGTTAACGAACTAAGTAAACTCTAAGCCAGTGCTCAGACAGAATTGGCTAGAATATCATTTGAAGTGAGAAAGTGCCCTTGAATCTTAGTTTTGGAAATACTCCACGATTTGACTCTACTTTAAGAAATAAAGGTTAAGGTAAGTTTTGGAACGCACAGGTAGATGAATCATTGCGTAAACTGTCACCATCAACAGAATGTGCTGCAGCATTACTATCCTAGTTCTATGGCATCTACGATTTCATTAACTGGTTGAAATGTTACGGATGTTAAGGATGCTAAGGCTGTTTGAATATCCAGTTTAGGCCTTTCCCGATTGCGCTCGTAAACTCCTAAAAAAGTGCCGGAAAAAATGGCTAAAAAGTGCTCAAAAAGTGCTCAAAAAGTGCTCAAAATCTCAAAATAGTGCCTAAAAATAGCTAAAAGTTGTGAACAGTTACCTCTAAGCTTTTCGTAAATATGTCAATTTTTCCCCTCTTCTGCAGGCATTATTCTTTGATGGACTGCTGTTCTGATTTATTTCTCTCAATATCAGCCAGGCTCTTTTCATGTTTCTTTGATTTCGTGTGTCTTTCAATAGAACTTTTCTTATAACTGAGAACTTCGCTGCAGGCGTTACATCTCAGCTTTTTTTTTTTTACCACGGCAAACTGTTGGTTTGGGTACTCTTTGAAACGATCCCGTGTACTCACATTGGTGGTTTTGACGCTTCCTCTTTGCTTGTTCTTACATAGATATACCTTCATACGTTAGTTGACCACTCCCCATGGGGGCTTTTCAGGGACAATTCCCACCCATTCCACCCCACTGGGGAAGGCCATCCACGACACAGTACTCTCGTGCGTGGGAAATTAACGTCTCCTACCCCTAACCCTTCCCTTTGTTGATCGGAACCTTTCGCTTTCGTGCTATCGAAGCACTTTCTGGAGCACTAAGGGATGCTCCAGCATTTACTGTTATTGTAATTGTATCAATCACTTCGTCGTCTTCAGTGCCATCGTTTTCCGACTGATTTAGTGCTTCCATTTTTGCTCTTAAAGAACTAAAGCCGGTTACGAATTGTAAATGAATTCAGCACTACTAGTGTAAAGCCTAGACATCAGATGATTTAGAAATTTGAGATGACACACACATGATACATCAGCCAATCAGAAACTTCTGTTTTCACGCTCAGTGGGGATAAGTCCACGTGTCTTTCCATGACAACGGTCTTTTATTCTTGACCATTACATCATTAGTTATTCAAATTTATGACCTGGAACACGATTCTCGTTGCGAGCGACACACGGTTTTTGCTTTAAAATGTTTTAGAAGACATATGTTGCTCGAAATTTGTTCGAAATGACAAATATTGCTCAAATGTTTCCCAAAGTGCGAAAAGTGCTTAAGGGTGCTCAAAATGCAAAATAGTGTCCCAAACTAAAAAAAGTGCTCAAAAGGTGCTTAGCGCACTCGGGAAAGGCCTAATCCAAATTCCTAACAGTTCCTATAGTTCTCAATTCACCTCCTATATTCTGTTATTTGGCTTTCGATAATCCGCCCACATTTGCAAAATTTTGTAATTCGTTTAATTTTTTCTAAAGGACCCTTTTAATGAACCTTTTTCGGACACTATATCAAAAATTTCTATCGCACTTTTTTTCTTTGAAAATTCTAAAAGTTCAAAATACACCTAAATGGTCGTTTCCCCCCCCCCCCCTTAATGCAATGAAAAGTTATGCAACTTCGGCAAGTTCGTACGCTGCAACGCGATGCAATCCTGCTTTTAAATTTTGCGTGCTAGCAGGTGGTCATTTTATCTCTTGGAAAATATTAATTTCTTGTTATGTTGTTCGTTTAAGTCTGAATAGTGACCAGTTAAAATAAAGTTCTTCGCGCCTCTTTCGCGGAGGTAAAATAAAGGTCAACTTCAGTGGCCTACGAACAGGTCTGCCATATACACTAAAAAATCATAATAGACATCATCTTAAAGCTTTATTCTTGTATTTTAATTACTCCAATTCTCTATCTTGGCCCGCCATAAGCGGCACGTCCAGGTTTAAAAGAGTTTGGGCTATTTTGTCAAAATTGCAATGCGAACCGCTGAACAGCTGTCACGACCTATTTAAAGGCCTTTAAAAAGGTCTTGTATGATATATTTACAAACCAAAATATATATCATCTTAAATTTTTATCCTTGTAGTTTAATTCCTCTAAGTTTCATGGAAGAATCCAGGAATTTTTGATTGGGGGGTCCAAACTTTGGTTCAGAAAGGACTGTTGGACTCTTTTGAGGTAGATTACTTTTCCCCCACACCCCCCACACCCCCTCCCACCAGTTGCGGTTGCACGTTATAATTCCTTGGCCGCTTACCGTTTACTTGGATTCATCAAAAAAATCAGCCAGTTAAAAATTGATATACGATCCTTTCGATTTAAGAATATCAGTCTCAAAGTGGTAAGCGTCAGGTCTGATAGGGGGGTCCGGAACCCCCAGACCTCCCCCTGGATCCGCCACTGAGTTCTTTCTTGGCCCGCCATAGGCGGCGCGTCCAGCTTTCAGAGAGTTCGGGCTACAAAATGACAAAAAATGTAATGCGATCCGATGAACGGCCGTCAGACAAGAGGTCCAGACCAATCTTTCAGCTTGGCCAGGAATGTACCAAATACACGACCTCTTGCGTGACAGCTGGATCGAGTGGTCTGGGTTCGAGCTCCGGCCGGGAACATTCTGTTGTGTTTTTAGGCATGACACTTTACTCTCACAGTGCCTCTCTCCAACCAGGTGATTGAATGGGTACCGGAAAATTTAATGTTGGGGATAACCCTACGATGGACTTGCATCCCATTCGGAGGGGGGGGGGAGGGTAAAATTACTCCTAGCCGCTTCATGCTACGGAAACCGGAGTTAAGCGCCGGCCCGATGAGCCACATGGCACGTAATTAGGCTTTACCGTACCTTTTTAATTTTCAATTTGATGCTGGAACTAATCTGGAATACTTCGCTTTGCCTTGCTTCGCTCTGTAACTGGTCCTGAAAATTTACGCCAATCAATCAGACTCAAACTAAAATCAATGCGCACGCATTGATAAATCTGATGCACAATTGGACGCAAGCAACAGACGGAACGGGGAACACCGTGCGGATCTTTGCGTTGGACTATAGAAAAGCCTTCGATCTGATAGATCACAGCCTCTTGATATCGAAACTCTCGACCTACAACATCAACCCTTACATCATTAATTGGATAATAGCCTTTCTTAAAGATAGGAAACAAAGGGTCAAACTTGCACATGATTGGCTCTCAGAGTGGGGATCGGTCCGAGCAGGAGTACCGCAGGGAACAAAATTGGGACCGTGGCTATTCTTGGTTATGATAAACGATTTGAAAGGACCATCAGCCAGTGATTGTATGAAATATGTAGATGACACGATAGTATATGAAAACATAAGCAAGGGTGGTCCTAGCAATGCTCAGTCTATGATAAACGAAGTAGCTACCTGGTCAACACTCAACTCGTTTCAACTCCATCCGAAAAAATGCAATGAGCTAAGAGTTTCCTTTGTGTGCTCCCCTCCTTCCTACGATCTCATAGAAATTAATGGCTCTAAGGTTAGTGCCGTTGGTGTCGTGAAATTACTAGGTGTGTATTTTCAAGACAACCTCAAGTGGAACACCCACGTTACTGAGACGATTAAAAAGGCCGCTAAGCGCCTTTACTTTTTAACTCAGTTAAAGCGAGCTAAGGTACCATCACCAGAATTAGTAAATTTTTGTGTTGCTTGTATTCAATCTGTCTTACTTTATGGATGTCAGGTCTACCATTATAGTCTCCCCAATTATTTGAGCTAAAGTTTAGAGCGTGTCCAAAAGATAGCCTTGAAAATTATATACGGTTATGATAATCATTATAGAGAAGTGCTTCAGATGGCAGAGCTGAAAACCCTAAGGGATCGGAGAGAAGACCTTTGCTTAAAATTCTTTCACAACATCGTCTCCAATCCCTTGGATTGTTTGTACCACTTACTGCCTTTCGAGAAACGAGATCAACTTATGGAGTTACGACGACGCAGACCATTTAGAGTTTCGTTTAAAACAAATCAGTTCAGAGATGCTTTCATTCCAGCAAGCGCAAGACATTTTGACTAACCTTTATTACCATTGTATATGTAAATTGGTTCCCTTTCAGGTTTGATTTTATTGTATAGTACTATTACATAATTTGTACACCTTTGCAATTCAGCTTCCAGCTGCTATTAAGGTATTCTTTTTAATAAACGTCTATCTATCTATCTATCTATCTATCTATCTATCTATCTATCTATCTATCTATCAATTTGCTTGTTTATACTTTGGCTTCTCATTGGATGTTGTTATATTTTCCCTTGCTCTGATTGGCTGATGTGATTACTTTAGATTCTTTTCACAGACAATCAATCGAAATGCAAACTGAAGGGCAATACTTGAAGACCAATGTTTTTGTTCAGCATGTTCTTCCATATTATCTTTTACTTATCTTTTAGGAAAACATTGTACTAGGTGACAGCCCAAGCGTCGGTGAATCTGACATCATGGATGACATAGTAACAGCGTACCTTCCAAAGGCTTCCGCTTTTATTTACGTCATTAACAGTGCAAACGCCTGTGGAGTATCTAGATACTGGGTAAGGCCATTTTTAGCGCCAAGTGCAGGCCATCTGTATAAAGAGTCAAAGAGAACTAAGTTGGCTGCCAAAACCATCTAATTTTTTTTATATCTGCAACTGGCCCATCACTTTGAGAGACTTCCAAGAGTAACTTAACCGACCAAGAAAAAAATTCCAGAAGAAAAAAGATCGATATCCCAGTTATCGAGAGGTCATTATTTTCCAGATCGGCCACGTAGTGTTATGCAGTGGTGGGGCTCTAAGACGGGGACGGTTGACGTATAATTAGGAGTTTTCTTTTCTCCTTAACATCTAGGACAAATCTTTTGTCTGAACCGTTTAGTTTAGAAAATAATAATGAGATTTCGCTGAGATCTCATCGAGAAAAAGGAGATTTCAAACGCAACACAATTTTATGGCGAACAGCAAGACAGAAAGAAGGCGATGACTCGATGAGTTTCAAAAGCTTCGTACAAAATGGCGACGGAGCAGGAACGTAGCCAGGGTTTTCCAAAGGGGGGTCACAGAGGCTACTCACCATTTACACCGCCGCTCTCCCGCGTGTATCAGCGGGCTCAGTCGTATTATCGTGGCATGAAGTCCCATATTAACTAAATACAAGAACCGTTGACGAAAATACTACACTAAAAAAAAACAAATTTTAAAAAAGTGGGCTTTTCAACGATGGCTTTTTCGGCCAATATATTGTCATGGGGTTTTCGCCACCTGCATATTGTAGGTTGTTTGCTCTAAAGAAGGCCTACCAAGGGGGGGGGGGATCCACAGACACCCCAGGACCCCCCTGGCTACGCCCCTTGCGGAGGCACATGGAACTTAACAAACATGATTGGCTCTTGTACAATTACGTGGCACCTAATGTTCCAAAAATTAAAGCTTGTTTATCTTTTTATCTTCAGTTAAGAAAACTTATCGAAAATATCAGACAATTGTCCCTTGACCAACAGATGGAGTCTTCCTTAGACTTTGCTCTGTTCGTTTGCAACAAGTGGGACCAGGTGCCGCCACAAAAAACTGATGAAGTGAAGAGCATCATCGTGACTAAACTCACACAGTGCTGGCCTAGTTTAGATTCAGAATCTCAGATCATTTATATGTCAGCAAAAGTTGCTTGTGAGGCCCAGAAGTTTGGAGTGGTCACGGACGAGTTTGGTGAACTAATGAACGGTATCAAGTCCATGATGTTGAAAAGTATTGAAGCAAGACCACAGGTTCAGTGGAGGTAAATTGCTTGAGGTGCATCCTTATTGACAAAATAGTTTTCTTAAGAACTTGATTTGCTCCTGATGAAAATGTAACAATGTACATGAAAATTCATGTAAGTAATCACATAATTTTTCCAAGAAATTTGGAAAGAGTAAGCAGTGGTAAGTATCTTACAAAGGCAACAAATTGTAGCTACTCTAAATAACAAAAATCACTCGGGCTCATTTAATCCAACTGTACTCGAAATCATGTGAGTGCCAGTACGAATGTCTATTGTTAAAAAGAAATTTAAAGCGTCAGGATATCCAAGCGGTGGCTTCAAATGAGTTTCAGAAGCTTTGCATAACAGTAATGAGCAAATTTTACTAGTTCTTTTATAATTATGGTTCACTAGGTAATAAGCAATAGTCAGTTACAAAGAGTCAGAACATTTAACTGGTCGTAGAGATGCAATGGGTCCTCTGCTGAGTATTTTTTTTAAATAATTATATGTTGGCGTATCGAGTGGTATGTTTCTTGCACCTAGCAGTTCGCCGCATTAGGTTATGTATTTCAAACCAATCAGATCGCCGCATCAGGGTATGTATCTCTCACCAATCAGATCACAGCATTAGGGTATGCTTGCACCAATCCTATGATTTCCCTCATGCCAATCATGTTACAAAATTAGGGTACTGCAATATGTTGCAATGGAATTGAACCAGCATTCATACACACCAATAGTGAGATGTTAACAAATAATTGCTAGCTTATCCACCCAGCCTAGTAATGGCTCATGTACTTTGTGATGACTTCGCCGCTATGATCTGTCCGGTTAGAAAGGTTGTCAGTGAATTTTTCGACCATTTAGAAGTTAAAACATGTTTTGTGTATTGTTCCTTCCCATTACAACGCACTCACCGTCAGCTAAAGGCCTGACACGAGAACGTTTGTTTTTGAGAAGGTAGTTTTGCTGACTCAAAAAATAATTGCGCGAAGCATTTGCATAAAGCAAATTTTTTTTGCCTTGTAATTGCTCTTTTGGCGAAGGCTGAAAGGATCAGCAAGTTATTTTTACTTTCTGCGTTGACTGCCATGTGAAATGTCCGTTTCTTTGCTCTTAAAAGTTTTCTATGAACTACATCTTGTTTAAAAACGATATTTTCCCAATACAGCAACAATAGCTGGATACATGTCACTATTGATTAGACTTTCTCAGAAGAGTGCCATTTTTCAGTAAACCCAAGTTTTACAGCGTAAACCTTCCCCACTGAAGAAAATTCATTTGGAAGTAAATGCCACTGTTAGTCAATTTTCTACACAATTACGTTTTCTATCTAACAAATTCGCTTCAGCTACACATTACCTTGGACTTTGCGCCATCACGTGCCAATTACATGTAAACAACTAGCATTTTATCACATATTCCACACGCAAAGTCCAGATTGGCAACAGCCAAATGAGGAGCCCGCATCCAACGCTTTGAAAATATGATACTTTTCTGTTCGTTCAATATTTTCACTCGTTCGGTTAATGGGGACCGCAAAATATCTCTGGTTAGAAGCTGTTGAAGATAAAAGAGCGTATCGGTTTGCCTGTTACAGGACACTTCAGGAATTGAGGCGTGGTACCAAAGCAGTTTATCTTTTCTTACCAGTGGCAATGCCATAAAATACGTGTGTGGGAGTATATATAGATAAAATTGGAAGGTTTTGTTTTTGTCCTCCACTATGGGATACTTTTATTGGCATCTTTTGAAAGTAAATGCTCTTTTCCTTTATAAAAATGTAAACATCATTAACTTAGTCTCCCATTTCAAACCAACGATCCAAAAAAAAAAAAAAAGAAAATAGCTTTTGCATGCGCAGCATTCCTATGTTTTTAATTGGTCAGTTAAGAAAATCTAAGCATTCATTTCTGTTAGAAACGTATAATACAGTAACGTTACGCTTTACCTCACATGAATCATATTTCCAGATATATTTCCAGATTGCTCTTATGAGTCTGCACTCGTGAGCTGTGGTTTGCCTACTCTGTTGGCGCGCCGTGATGAGGCTTGCAGGCGTTTTATATCTAACATCAAGGAGTTCGGCTTCCTTGCACACCTGCTGACACAGCCCACGAATGTCGCTCATGGGTACGGGTTAAGGTCCGTTTTTTCCTGTTCTCAATTCCACTTCGTCACAACAGACCGCCTTACTAAGTTCGTTACTCACAGTTACAAGAGGGCTTAATTGTTTTTGCTTGTTATGCCAAGAAATGAATGAATTTTATTGTCTCCTTTGTAATTTAGTGTTTAACACTACCAAAGGGTTAAATAAATTGATTATTATTGTTATTATTATTATTATTATTATTATCATGATTATAAGTCGAAAATCGGTTAAAACTATCTAAAAAAAGAAAAGAAGCAAACATACAGTCGATAGTGACATTATGATGATATTTAAAATAGGAGGATGGTTCCTAATTTGAGATATAAAATTACAAAACCTCCCTGAGAGATCAGCATGCATAAATAGCTATCGTGACTGAGCATGAAGGTAAAATGGAAGATCATTACAATTATGGGTTTATTCTTAGGTGGCTTGACTACCTCCTAACAAGCGTGGCCTATCACACGAAGGCGTTCATGCGTAATTTTTCCGAAGATCGTGAAAACGTGATAGAGAGAAGGAAGATGATCACTGGCCCCCTTCATACTATTGAAAGGCTGCGAGATGCCGTAAGCAAGGAGATGCAGACAGTCTTCGAAAACAAGACAGACAATGCTGTGAGTGCACCGGCCAGAATACCTTTAGTCTCTAGAATTTATGGAGCAGTTTTCTTCGTGGACATGGACGGTGTTCCAAATAATGCACGAGCAGAAAAAATGTTTGCGAACAGCTTACTGTTCACGGAATGGGATGTTCACTTTTCAGTGTTCTCTGATACGACTTTATGAAAAAAAAAAAAAAAACGTGTTGCTTCTTCTGTAACAAACGCACAACGCTTTCTCGTCTTGAATTAAATTTTAAGGGCAGAGTTCTCCGTATTTGACATTAGTTTTAAAAAATCAGGAGAATCACTAGGATCGAAACCTCGGATAAACCCAAGTTTTTGCTGGGGCGTATTCGGTCAAGTCATGCGTTTAGACCAATCACGCGCGTGCAAAAATATTTGATTTATTGTAATACGTTTTAGCAACAGGGCATGCTTTAATTTGAAGTCAGTTGTCGAAGTTGTTTGTTAAAATTAAGCAACCCAAAAATATCTCAATATAACCGTAAAACGCCACAAGTAACCAATATAGCTGAAAATATAATCTTTGTTTTACCCAGCCGAATATTACTGAACAGTATTTGCTTTACCCGTTTCCATTTATCAGGCCTTTCCAGTGTTGACAGAGGCAAAGAAAGGAGACGATAACAAACGAACGACCTTGCTCAATTTCTACGAACGCACAGATGATTGTTTGAACACGTTGGATGGAAAAGCTCTCGCCCTTTTGGAACAGACAATCGGAAACTTCAAGGAGAACATCGTTTATCACAAACAAAATCTAAAGAAAAAAGAATTCACTGTATTCGTAGTGGGTACGTTGTTTTCGATTTGCACCGCTAAAAAATTTTACTTCCACGCCTCCTAGACATTCTCCCTCCTCGAAAATAGTTCCTTTAGATAACAGTGTATGCTTTATCACAACAAATGTCACCGTTTAATTCAACAGTCATTTGTATTAGTGCTTTTTAATTCCAAAAAAAAAATCCAAACCTCATATCAGTCTAAAATAACTTTACATTTATCATTCATTTACGTACCCAGTTTCCTGTATCAATAGGCAATAGGCAATTGCATTGTAATTGTATTTTTAATTTTTGTAATTCCCTTCATCACTGAGTCGCACTTAGAAAAAAAACTCAGGAATAGAAGAGAGAGTCTCCGGGTCCAGACCAGCTAAGGCTATTCGATAGCCTTCCAAACGGATGTCTCTCTTTCGAATGCGCTGCATAACGGCCAGCCTCGATCTGAACAAAGGCTGATAGTTTTTAAAGAAACTGTTTGGGGCTGCGTCGGTGGGGGTAAAGAAATAATTTGAATATATCAACAAAGTTGAAATGGTAAATTGGCCACCGTTACGTAAATAAAAGTTGACGTTTCGAGCTTTTCATTCGACTAATTTATTCGTGTTTTTCTCGTTGCCATGTTGCCACCAATAACGCAGCTCCATTTTCTGCCTTTAAAAGCACACACAACCCACAATTCCTCTATTCGCCCCGACGAAGGGCTAACGCTCGAAACGTTAGCTTTTATAATCGTAACGGTGGCCAATTTACCATTTCAACTTTGTCGATTTATTCAAATTATTCTATCTGAACATCTGGTTTAAAGTAATTTAAAGACAGACAGTGTGGAGATAAGCTCTGGTGATGGCAACAAATTAAAAGAGACGGGAAATAAATTATCATTTGCGATTCCTTGTGGGAATGACGCGGGAAGCAGACTCTCATGTCCGATTTACACTATTAAACAGCACTAGAGGAATCAGCACAGTCCTAAAAATTTTGTTACTCTTCTCCTCCCTTTATTCCACTTTTTTACACTCACCAGGCGAAACAAGTTCAGGAAAGAGCACCTTGCTGAATCTTATCCTTGGAGAGCAGCTTCTTCCGTGCTCTTTTCTCAGTACCACATCCACCATTTGTGAACTAAGATATGGAGATACCCCAATACTGGTGGCGCACTTAACTGACAAAGAATCTGGATTTACTGTCTTCCTAGACGAGCTACCCGAAGCCTCCGAAATTTCCGAATTTGTTAGCGTGAAAGAGTCTAAGTACAGAGAGAGGGGCTCAGATCTCGAAAAGATTGAGCTGTTGTGGTCACACAATCTGTTGAAGGTTAGAGAAATAACACATTCCCTATGGCACTGTCAAGACGAATTTGGTTTAAATTGAGCTTTTCAAGTTTGCGATAATTTACTTAATTCTCATGAGCCTAGCCACCTTCAGAGATTAAAATTTTACGTCTCCAAATCCTAACAGTCCCTTTTTTCAAGACTACTGCCTCCTATATATAGCGGAAGCGAAGCCAAATGTTGTCCTGTTGAGCGAGTGAAGTAACAATAGAAAACCAACGCCCTCTTAGCCCGCAACGAAGGCTGTCGAGTTTACCCGACATTCTTCGACCTTCGCTTTTCTTTATTTGGGAACATCTGCGGTCATTCAACGTTTAAAACCGAATTTTGACCCAATTTTGACCCGATGTTCCTGGGGTTTGTTTCGGAATACTATAGAAGAAGACAATAAACATCTCACAATCATTACAGGATGGTGCGCGAAAAGAGCAAAGTTTTTCCTTGCAGAAAAATCTTAAGAGGTGTGATCGGCGTATCATGAAAACTTAGAGGAAGTTTTTGCTCTGGAGACAGGTCATTTTCCTGTTTGCATCAGCGAAGTATGCCCAGTAGATCCCAAGATATAAGTTTTTCATTCGTTGCCGTGATAGAACAAAATATGATAAACTGATCTCAAAAATGATATCACAGGGGCGTCTCCGGCACATGATTGAAAAGAAGAGCTTTCCTTGCAGAATTATCTCAATTCCTCAATTAATTGTGTCAAGAACAAGACGCTCGAGTTTGAATGGTTTTATAAAAGCCCTTGTTCGTGGCTTTATTTGTTTTAGGTCCAAACTATCCGATTTTACTTGTCCGATTACAAATACCAATAATCGGACAGGCGAAATCTGACAGTTGGAAAGATGATAAAAATCAGCTACCTAGCAAACTAAATAAAGAAAACTTCCAAGGTAAGCAGGCTAGTCAATATCGATGACATGGGTATGTACTCTTACATTAAATTTTTTATTCCTGAGTTAAATGGTAGTTTTTTTTATTGACAATAGGCAAGCGGACTTTGTTTCCTACAGTTCAGACGTTTGCTAACACTTTCAAATTAGCTTCGTGCTACGTGCTCGGTAAATTTGAAATCATTCGCCCGATTACTTCCTGAATTGTACTCCATTCTTTCCTATTACTAATCAGATTCATAATAAATCCAATCGCTACCTGGTCACTCTTGTTTTTCCTCAGTAAAAGTATCAGGCTTGTCTTCTCTCTCTGTGTTCTTATTGGTCCATGTGAAATATTTCTTTTTTCTGATTGGCTGCAGCGATAACTTCGGTTTTGGTTTTACTTCAACCAATCAAAATGCGCTATGAAGAGTGACGCTCAAAGACAAATCCTTTCTCATCTTACATGTTGCATCTCATATCGTACATTCTTTTTTAGGAAAATGTTGTATTAGTTGACAGTCCAAGCTCGGGCGAATCTGCCATCATGGATGACATGGTAAAATCGTACCTTCCAGAGGCTGTTGCAATTATTTTCGTCATCAACGTTGCAAACGCTGGTGGACTACGCAGAGAAATGGTAAGGAAATTTGTATTGTGAAGTGGTTACTCATTACAAATAGTGTGCATCAAACATCTACCTCGCCAATTTGTTTAATCTTTTACAGTAAACTTTATTGTACAAAAATTGTCGTCGAATGCGATAATCCATAGAACTTACCTAACATGATAATGAGATGAACTGACTCATAACTTTCAATATCATGAGGGTAAAGAAAGCTAGTGGAATAGCCAAATCAATAAGTTAACAAATAACTTATTCTGTCTGTTTGTCTTCAGCTTGAAAACGTTATCGAATACACCAGACAGGTGTCCCTTGACACACAAAGGGAATCTTTCTCAAAATGCGCCCTATTCGTTTGCAACAAGTGGGACCAGGTCCCGTCAGAAGAAACTGATAAAGTGAAGAATACCATCCAGAGGAAACTCACAGAGTGTTTGCCCGGCTTAGATCTAGAATCCCAGATTATTTACATGTCAGCAAAAGACGCAAGTAAGGAAGAGTTTACTGAACTCATGAATGGTATTGAGTCAATGGTATTAAAAACTATTGAAGCAAGACTACAGATCCAGTGGAGGTAAATTGCTTTAAACGTTAAGTGACTGAAGTTATTTTTTAAACATTTGCTTCTGAGGAAAATGCCTGTCTGCTTAGTCTTAATAAAATTATCTACACGAAATATTTCTCTGATTGGTTCTCAGAAATATTGACTATAGATGATGCAATTATATTGAAAGGAGACAATAGTAAATCATGTAAAAAGTAATGTAAGCAGTAAGTATAGCATTGAAACATGAGAAAATCAAGATTATGGTTTCATTCTTAGGTGGCTTTATCATCTTCTTTTACGTATCGTCTCCCAAACAAATACATTCATTCGAGATTCTCGAAATGATTTCTTCAAGCCCTTACATCGGATGAGTGTAAATTTAAGAAATGAAATGGCTGTGTTTGGTATCAAAGAGGCTCCCATCATGGACATCAGTTGTGACGATCTAGAGTGGCAAGAAAATGCAGTTATTGGAAGCGGAGCGTTCGCCTCTGTTTATCGAGGAACATTAAAGATAGAAGAAGGGGTTCAACCCCTGAGAGTGGCTTTAAAAGTGTGGAAAGAAGAGCTCAACGAGCCTACTGCCTGTGGCTTCCTCTCCGAAACAGAGACTCTCAGGTTGTTGGGTTTCTTTTTTTTTTTTTATCACTTTACCTCGCATTTATATAATTTCGAAAAATTACCCCCTCCCCCATCCCCCAACGCTAAAACCTAAATCTCTTCCGGCTGGTATGAAATAAGATATTTTCATTATCCTTAAAATAAGATATTTTCCAAGGACCCCATTGTGGTATTTGTCTGGAATCACTTAGATAATGAAGAATGAAGTTTCAAAACGGAGAAAATTCATGCAGCTGAAAATTCATTTACATTTTTTTCTGAGGATTTCACAAGCGCCAAAATCTATGTATATTTTAAGGCACATCGAGATAGTAATTAAGAATGACCTTTACAGTAAACTTATCACCATTCATTTTTCCGAAAGGTCATTAATGGCGATTGACCCTTTGACCCCTTAAATCATTACTGCTGACTCAAATGTTAGGCTCACGAAAATAAGGGATGTAACTGCCACTTGAAGAAGCTCTTGAATGTTACCAAGATCTTCCTATCAAGATAGTGGAATATCTATGGAGAACAGTACAGAGCATATGCATATTAGTGTAAAGGGTTAACCCATGCGTTATCTTTGTGTAGGAAGCTGAACCATCAATTTATTGTAAAGTTCTATGGTGCTGCTCTTCATAAGGAAGGGGATCGGCTACGAACAATACTTGTTATGGAGCTCTGCACGGAAAACTTGAGGAGCCACATTTTCCGGCATAAAAGCAAGGTACCCGGTCAGTCATCAACACCTACTGCTGCCAGAAATGTGATTGGATGGGCAAAAGACATTGCCGATGCTCTGAAATACATTCACAGACAAGGTATCGTTCACCGAGATCTCAAGTTGGAAAACATATTGGTAAGTTAAAAATTAGGACCACTGGCTTTTGTGACTCTTTATTATTTAATCTAGCCTATTTTACTCGCCTTCACCCAGCTTTCCTTGTTGTTGTTGTTGTTTTTTCCTCACTTTGCTTTATAAGCCCTCTTTGAAGCCCTAACGCTGAGTTTCTATGAAGGCTAAAGAAGTTGTTATTCGTTTTCTCATTACCTTTTCCATCTATAGCTGTCACAAGAAAATGTTGTCAAAGTTGCCGATGTCGGTGTTTCCAAAGAAGCTAGAGCGATCACAGGTACCAGAGTGGGAACTCCTATGTATCTGGCTCCAGAAGTGATCAACTCAAGTATGTACGATTACAAAGCGGATATATACAGCTTCGGTATAATGCTCTGGGAGATGTGGTATGGTAAGCGAGCCCTTCTTGATGTGGCAAGAGATGAACATGAGCTTTTCGACGTAGTGATAGGGGGTACCAGACCTTTGCATGCCCAAGGCTCAAATACGCCACCAGCTGCTTTGCAGAAAGTAATGAGGCGTTGCTGGGATAAAAACCCAAACAAACGGCCAGATTCAGCCCAATGTTATCAAGAGTTGTCTGAGCTATTCAAGAAAATTTGATCCCCACCCTTGTAAAATCTGGTCGTCAGGCAACCACTTCAAACGTATTTTCTACTTAATATAAGCTTTTTTGCAACGTTAGCGAATAATAGTCATTAACTATGATATTTGTAGGTCCTACCTGCTTTTACTAGTCTATGATGGATGTCATAACCAGTTAGCAAATAATATTGTATTTAGGGGTCTAGTTATCAAGTCAATGCAACGAATGCTTAGAGTAAAAGTACTGAGTGACCGCTCACGCCACCCGTCATGTATCCGGAGGTAGTCAAGGATCGCTTGGGCGAAAGTGAACATTACAATGGACAGCCGTTATAAGAGCCATACTATTTGAGTCCAATTTTTTTTTAGCCCTTGTAAGTAAAATAGAGGCGTGAAAGGGTCTATACGGTGAAAACAAAAGTAGTTGAATTACCCGACACTGGTTAAAAAGTAAACAAATTTTTTTTTGTTCATTAATTAGATAAAAAGGTGATAGAGGCAAAAATATTTTAAACTTTTGTGCTTGACTGGTTGGCGTTTGACATGCGGTGATAAGGTTGACAAATTGAACGAAGAGCAATCACTGTCTGTTTTCTGTGGTACAGCTATTTGCTTGCTTGGCTTGAATCATGAAGTGATCAGTTTCATCACTGTTTTGATGTTTGAAACCTTTTTCCTTGGATTACGTTAATCATTATTCATTCACTACCAAAGATGTTTGGGTAAAGAGAACTGACCACCTTTAAGAGTAAAATAATCCAAGGCTGTACAAAGCCTTAATTTTTTTGCACGAAACTTCCTTTCTGAAAAGTCCTCACTTCCTCTCTGTACAGCCCGTAGTCAAAACTTGTAATATTATTGCTTCAATTTGTCACTTGTGAGCGATTAGTGTTCAACTACAGAATATACTTGTATATGAAGGCCTCTATCAGAATCCGTTTAGAATTACCATTGTTGATTTTTAACAAAGGAATGTATACTGTATATGTTCTTCATTATATTTGAAGAAGAGGTGAAAATTGATAATAATGACTCGCACTTTTATCCTCAGTACATTTTTAAAACCCCTTTACTCCCGCCTCTGATGAGCCCCCTGTGTGAACCCCCGTGTAAACACATTGAAATTCGGTTCGGTCGGCTTGATCCACTGTGTAACAGTGATGCTCCAGAGGAACATGTTCGGTGAAATCCTTGTTTCCAAGAGTCCTCTGTTCTTTTGACGAAGTTTTCTTTCAGGTGAGACATGTAGCAAACAACTTCCTGGTTCTGTTAACGAAGTTTTCTTTTAAATAGGCCATCAATTGGTCAATCTAACCACATGACGCACTGTACTGCACAAGTATTAAATGGTTTTGACGATCCATGTGATGCAGAGTTTCAAAAAATAAAAGGAAATGGTACTTTGAGGGAATAAATAATCAAACAAACAAAACAAATAAAAAAAAGATAAAGGAAAACGACAACGAAAGTTTGAGTTTCTATCGGAGTTTGTTTGATTCAACCACAGTCTTTGAGGACTTGCTATTGTTGGGATGTTTACCTCATCTTTGACAAACATTCAAAACGACCAGCTTTGAATGTAATGTACCTGTACCTATGTTTGATTATCTCCCTCGATGTTTACTTATTGCATGTTGCGTGATAAGTCACGTGGTTGACTGTGAGACAAGCTTTGGCGATGGTCGTTAGTTGTAGGGATGCGTGACAATGCACCGTGACCGTAATCAGATACTTGGTGTGTAGTGGACTGTGATGATGCTGAACTTTTGAGACTTATATTTTTCCCTTTTCGCAGTTTTCAAAGATTTTAAACCTGAAATTGACAAAATTTTGATCATAAGGATTTAATTTATCGCTGTGCAACATGAGTGCATTATCAGACATTGACAAGATCGACGACATCGTGGAGATGGCAACCACAATGGCGTCGCTAAAAATCCCTTCCAAAGGGCTGAAAACGTTGGACGAAATGAGGCAAAGAGTGAAAGAGACACTCCGGTTGTCAGAGAAAAGGTCAAGTTGGACGGCAAAGGAGGTTAGAATTTTGCAATTTCTTTTAAAATATTAGCTACTACCAAATGCGATTTCTAAACGACGTTTTCAGTACAATGGCATGTCCGGATGCGACCGCTAAGAAATAGTGGATGCAGATCATATCGTGAAATTCAGTCACGAATTTGTTTAAGAGCTTTCTCGTTGCTAATATCGCCATCGCTTACGATTAATGTCATCTATCCAGTAATGGCATCTCAGAAATGAGTAGTACCAGAAGAAACTTAATTCTCATGGACAGAAATTGTAGCATTCACTCGTCAGATGTTTCTTTAAGTTCAAACTTAACAACACGTACGCGTAGAGCTTACTGCGGGACCAATTGTTATTTGTTGATACTTTCATAAACGACACTTACGACTGAGTGTTAGAAAAATAATTTGAAATAAGAAATTACAAAGTTGTCTTTCCGCAGTGAAAGGTAATCATGCATATTGATGTTCCTAATTTGGGAAGCTTGGTTAAGTAACGATCGAGCTTCGACGGTTCAAATAGAGAAATACAGCCCTTAGAACATTGAGGATTGGTAAACTTTGGCTAGTCCTGCCCCAGTTCTGCCTATTGTGGGCCAATTCTGTGCTCTTTGGATAAAGTTCGGTCATTTGGGAAAACGTTGGCTCTCTTATCAGGTTTACACTCCCACATTTTCCGAGAAAAGCCTGCCTAATTTCTTTAAAATAAATGTCAACAGAGTTAACGCCCGGAGTAAAGTAATGCTATCTATTGTAAAAGAAAGCCACAAATTAATTCTGCTGTTCATAATTGTCAACAAATAGTTGGAGTCCCTTGCTTAGGATACATCTCTCGGGAGGATCTTACTACATGCATCTTTACATCACTGAACATTTATAGAATTACTTAATGGAAATACTATCATATCGAGGGTTGCATTGCGGACGTTTACGAGCTTAAACCAGCCTTATAAAGCTCTTCCCTAAATAAAAATGGTTGTTACTTATTAGCAACAGGGCATGCTTTTATTCCAAGTCTTTAGTCAAAGTTATTTGTATAATCGTATAATTTATCAGGGATTTCTAAAAATTAAATGACTTTAAAACAGCAACACTAACAACTAGGCTGAGCAATAATCTTTAACTTACGTAGGAAAATTTTGATGGACAGACTTCGATTTACCATGTGTTGTTTATCAGGCATTTTCAGTGTTGACGGAGGCAAAGAACGAAGACGAGGAAAAACGAGCAACCTTGCTCCAATTCTACGAACGCACGAGCGCTTGTTTGGATGCGAAGTACGAAAATGTTCTTGCCCTTTTGGAGAAAAATATTGGAAACCTGTGGGAGAAAATCGTTTCACACAAACAAGTTCTACAGAAGAAAGAGTACATTGTGCTCGTTTCAGGTTGGTTATAAATGTATTATTTTACATAGCCTCCTCATCCACTAGACTAAAATCCATGACAAGAGTGTAGGAAACACAAACACAGCTATTCATTAGGCTACCGGCCTTGTATTAATTCAGAAAAAATTATCAAGCCATAGAAACTAAATTATAAACCAGCTTTAGCGGAATCGACTCATTTCTGCCGTTGTTTTTTTGAGTTCCCCTTAATTTATACTTATTTACAATTACCAGGCGAAACAAGTTCAGGAAAAAGCACCCTCTTGAATCTGATCCTTGGGGAGCAACTTCTTCCTTACTCCGTTCTCAGTACCACATCCACCATCGATGAACTTAGATATGGAGATGCGCCAAAGTTGGTAGCGCACCATAAAAACAAAGAATCTGGGAATACCACGAGGACTGTTCAACTAAACAAGCCATCTGAAGCCTCCGAGCTGAGTTACCTTCAACAGATTTCATCTTTTGTCCACCTGAAGGAGAACAGAGAGAGGGTTTCAGATTACGAAAAGATTGAGCTTTTTTGGCCACACAATCTGTTGAAGGTAATCATAAGAAATAAGCTTGTTAGCTCAATTGGTAGAGCGCTGCACTAGTATCGCAGAGGTCAGTGGTTCGAATCCCGTACAGGCCTGAATTTTTTTCAGGTCTAATTTCCACTATTGCTTAAATAGTGCTTTACTGCGAAGGATCGTGCACATATACGTTTCATAACCGCAGTTCATATCTATGTATTTCATATATATTTGTTGTTTGATTTATCATCTACGGGTTTGTGTCGAATTAATTTGATGGCCTGCTCCCAGTTGGCTTCTTAGCTCAATTGGTAGAGCGCTGCACTAGTATCGCAGAGGTCAGTGGTTCGAATCCCGTACAGGCCTGAATTTTTTTCAGGTCTGATTTCCACTATTGCTTAAATAGTGCTTTACTGCGAAGGATCGTGCACATATACGTTTCATAACCGCAGTTCATATATATGTATTTCATATATATTTGTTATAAGAAATAAATAAGCTCAGTAATCTCTTGACGTAATAGACTCTGAGATCGACCTAAGGTGAGGAATTGATTATTTTGTCACCAAGCTTCAAAAGTTTCGCTGTACTATGCATGAATGTCTGTTTCCATGATATCAATTACAAGTGATTGTTTACGAGCCCCCTGACTAGCTGAGATTAATATTAGGGATGGTAAGGATGTTTTGAATGTTCAAAGGCTTAACAGTCCTCAGTTCGTTATTCAGCTTCCATCCTGCACAGTGACCACTTGCGCTTGCTGTTATTTGGTTTTCTTGGTTTTTTTCCCGTCGCAAGCACTGATTTAAGATGTGCTTGGTTAATTGTTGATGCCTCAATATGATATGAAGTTTTTTTCTCGGAGAATCAATCGAAATGCACTCTAAAGGGCGATACTTATATAGCAATGTTTGTGTATCGTGTGTTGTTCCATATCGTCTTTAACGTATCTTTTAAGAAAATATTGTCATAGTTGATAGGTATATATCAGGGCACATCGAGATAGTAATTGAGAATGATCTAAACAGTTGGAATTCTCACCATTCATTCTACCAAGAGGTCTTTACCTTTGAAACCCTTGAGTCACTTAAGAGTGACAAGCATCTAATTGTTCCATCCATCATCACCGCCGACTCAAACATTTACGTCATGAGAATAAGGGAAATGATAGCCAACAGAAACATCTCTTGACTAAGAATCAAAATCTTCCTTTTACTATCGGAAAATGTGTAGAGAATATTATATAAAATATTCATACTGTTTTTTTAAGAGTGTAGGTTGTTTTACACATATGTGTTTTCCTTTTGTAGGAGACTGAATTATCCCTTTATTGTAAAGTTCTATGGTGCAGAACTGCATAAGGAAGGGGATCAGCTGAAAGCAATACTGGTGATGGAGCTCTGCAAGGAAAACTTGATGAGGCACATTTTCCTGCATAAAACCAATATACCTGGTGAGTCATCATCATCTTTTACAGCTACGAGAGATGTGATAGGATGGGCAAAAGACATTGCCGATGCTCTGGAATGCATTCACAGACAAGGTATCGTTCACAGAGATCTCAAGCTGGAAAATATATTGGTAAGTTAAGAATCGGAACTTGTGGTTATCATGACCACATATCATATCTCGTGTTCTTGAGTTTTTCTTTCTAGTCCATTTTTTTAATTTAATTCCTGTTCATTGAAGAGTCAGCATTAAATTGATTATTTTCCACGTAAAACAAGTGTGACAGTGAATAACTACAACGCATTCCAGGTTAACACCTCTAGGCACTTTGTTTTCTTTTTCACATTGCCTTGCCCTCTTTAAGAGAGAATAATTTTGGACTTTGGTATTGAAGCTGTATCAGTCTACATGGATATTATCTTATCCTCCCACAGCTGTCGTTAGAAAATGTTGCCAAAGTAGCCGATTTTGGTGTTTCCAAAGAAGCCAAAGCGATCACGGATACCATGACGGGGACTCCTATGTATCTCGCTCCGGAAGTGATGAAGTCCTGTATGTACGATTACAAAGCAGACGTGCACAGCTTCGGTATAATGCTCTGGGAGATGTGGTACGGTAAGAGAGCCCTTCTTGATGTGGTAGGAGATGTGAAGGAGTTTTATGACAAGGTGCTTGGGGGCGCAAGACCTGTACATGTCGAAGGCTCGAAGAAGCCTCCAACTGGTTGGCGCGATCTGATGCAGGATTGCTGGGACAAAAACCTGATAATCGACCAGATGCGACAAAGTGTCACGAGAAGTTGACTCAGCTCTATCAGGACGCTGTAGCACCATCTTAGTAAACTCTGATTGTTAGGCAACCACCTTCAATTAATTTACTTTTTATGTGTATACTTTTGTGGAGCAGCAGTAATCCCTTATGACTGTTATAGCAAATAGAATACCCTCACCTTCGCCAGTTTTCCCGTTTCAAACCGAGTTAGTACATTATAGAAACCTATTTTGGTCTTAGTCAGTGCTAATGTTAACGACTGTATCTTCCTGTTAGAAGTGTCCTTAAGGTTTTCCCCAACAGTCCAATCATCCTCTCATACAGTATCGAAGAGTATATAACCATACAACAATTTCAGTGATTAAGTAGATTACTTTTACTTAGAACCGGTAAACATCTGTATCAATACCCTTATAACTGATTTGTTTTGGCTTTAGACAAATAGTGCCAAGTTGCGAACCCTATCTAACTCTTCCAAGGAGTAACGGGCGAGTTCAAGAAGAATACACATTACTTGATTACAGTATCCACTGTTACCAGCTTTGCAAGTACATTGTGCCACGATTACACTTCCGGGTGTTAAATCGAGTGAAACTTCTAGATCGTGAATTTCCCGAGTGCTCATGCTGGCTCGACGCTTTGCTTTTACCATGAGTGAGTTAATAAATACTTTTGTGTACACTGTGTCTGATGAAAGATACCATTCTTCTTTAAATTTTAACCCACGCTTTAGTGTTTTTTTTAATAGGCTTAGAAGTGTCGTCAGCCTTTCGTTTACCACTTTTGTTCCGGTGTTCATCTATCTCTTTGTGAACAACGGTAAGCATTCAAGAGACTTGCACCGTGGAACATCTCTCGAAGTTTTTACCTTCGGCTTTTCTAGCGACTAAATACAGGAATGGCTCCGACCTGTAATTGGATCATAAAAATAGTAAAAGTTAATAAGTTACATCTTAACTCCTTGCACGTGAGTATTGTTTAACCGTGTGTCTCGAAGCGGAACAGTGAAATAACAATGCGAGCGAAAGCACTGATGTGTCAAACAAGAAATGGTTACTTACATAACGAGGGGAGGGCCTTTCTTGTTCTGCGAGGTCGTTCAACGGTGATCCGGCGATGACTAAGTTATCCGCTGACAAATTCCTCTACCTAAACTCAATTGGTCAGTCTTGGCCCAGTTCAGGCGAACGATCAGAGACCGGAGCCATTCCTGTATTTAGTCGCTCCAATTGGAGCGACTAAATACAGGAAAGGCTCCGACCTGAAATTGGATGAAACCTATATATGTATACGTATTGTTTAACCGTGTGTCTCCAAGCGAAACAGGGAAATATCAATGCGACTGAAAACTCCGATGGGTCAAACAAGAGATGGTTAAACAACAAATATATATGAAATACATATAAAAGTTTGATCATAAGCGCTCGAGTTATCGGTGTTCATCATGAATGCAACTCCAGATGTATTGACAAGATCGACAATTTCGCAGACATGTTAAGCATAATGGTGTTGCTAAAAATTCCGTTCAAGGGGCTGAAAACTCTGGACGAAATGAAAGAAAAAGTGAAAAAGAAACTCCAGTCGTCAGAGGAAAAGTCAACTTGGACGGCAAAGGAGGTGAGAATTCTAGAATTCGTTTCTGAAGTATGCCGCCTACCAGCAAATTCAATTGAGAAACGTTTTCAGTACAATGGTAGCAGTATCTAGACTGGTAGCCATTAGTGAATGAAGGATGCAGATCACATAGTGGAATAGAGTCACGAATTGTTCAACAGCTCTCTCGATGCAAATGTAGCCATCGTTTATGATTTTCTATTCAGTGATGGCAACTCAGATATCAGTTGTACTAGAAGAAACCTAATTCTCATGGACGGAAATCGTAGCATTCACTCGCCAAATGTTTCTCTATGTTCAAACGTAACAACAAGTAGAGCTAACTACAAGAGCCCTAGCTAATTACTTATTGATACTTTCATTAACGATTCTTACAACTGAGTGTCCGCAAAACGATTTTGAATAAGAAATTACGAAGTTGAGCTTCCACAGTCAGAGGTTATCGTGCATATTGATGTTCTTAATTTGGCAATCTTGGTTGAGCAATGACATGTCGAACCTCGAGGATTCAAGTAGAGAAATACAGCCTTAGAACATCGTGGATTGATAAATTTTCGTTAAATCAGCTTCAGTTCTGTCTATTCTGGGCCAATTCTGTGCTCAGTAGATAAGGTTCGGAAACACGCGAACCATTTGGGAAAACATTTTCTTAGAAAAGCTTGCATATATAATTTCTGTAAAATAAATGTCAACAGACTTAAAGCCCGGAGTAAACTAATGCTTTTCTACGGTAAAAGGGAGCCACAATTTTTTTTTTCTGCCATTGTCAGCAAATAGTTGGAGTCCTTTGCTGAGGATAAATATCTCGGGAAGATCTTGGCAACATTTGCTTTTGTTAAGCATCAATTTTGCTTGTGTTGACATAGTACATGCAGACATGGTTTAATTCTACTGTCAGGGACCGCGGAGGGGGAGGGGCTGGTAGGGCTGCGACCCCACCACTTTTTTTGTGCCCCAGCCCCCACTTTTTGCTCTAAAAAGAAAAATAATTAGAATAAAAAAAAGACCTGAAACGGCATCTTCACTAATGCTGACCTATGAAGAGCAACAAATACTGGGTAAAGTATGCATAGTCACGCGACAGAAACAAAATACATATATGTTTTTGACCAGCTGGAGGTCCGTACTGGGAAAAACTGTGCCCGAGGTCTTGGATACCGCTCGAAGCCGTAGGCCGAGGGCGGTACTCAAGACAGAGGGCACAGTTTTTCCCAATACAGACCGACCTATGCTGGTCAATAACATTTTTTTTTCTAACACATAAAAACATGATTGCCATGAGAACCCGAATGATTTAAGGCTACAATTACGAGATTAATTGCGGGAAATCCTCCATTAACTTAATAATTTGATAGCGAGTGGATGAGAAAGGGAACAGACGTTATCCAAAGTAAAGAGAACGCTTTCACCGAAACATTTTTATTTGTAAAGGTAACTTAAAAGGCTTCCGAGCAAACTTTGAAACATTCTTTGATAAGTATCTGTCATGATGTGACACCTGTCAATTGAAGAGGAAAAAGCGTACACCTTTGAATAAACAACAGTACTGGTACGACAAACGCGCAAAAGTTAAATGACTATGCGACGATCTTCTCGTAAAAAAAAAAAAAAAACACTCGGAGATCTTACGAAAAGTATTTCTTATTTCCAAAACGATTAATCTTCGAAGATTTACTTCTGTTCTGTTTTAAAATGTCACGGAAAGTCAAGTTGTAAGTGAATGCAAATGTGTGCTTTGGAGTTGTCAGTCTGCTTGTTTGTTTTCTGTAATGACGTAAAGACAGCAAAGTGACAATAACTCTCAAAAAAGAAACGACAACTTTGAGTTTAAATTTACAAGATGTGTTTGGACATTCTCATGTTTCTTCAGTTGCAAATGAGCTTTTAACGGTGGTACATTTGAATTTATATTAAGGTACGTTAAAAGGAGGATTAGTCAGGTATCCCACAATTCCACGCTTCGAACTATATTATCAATTCGCTCTAGTCACGTAGTCACTCAGTCGAGATGGAGGTAGTTGAGATCATCAGGGAAGTGCTCTCGTGTTTACCACTAATTTATGTCAACTGCTTGGATTTGGATAGTCACACTTACATCAAACTTTCCAATTTGGCTTGTTGTCCAAGACTTCCAGGCTTCTCAATGTGATATTCTCTCAATTTACCCAAACAGCTAGAGGATGAAAGCGAAGATCGAAGAGTTCAGTGATTATAATCTTCGACTTCGATTGCGTCAAAAATCGGTCTCTTGCCGCTTCGGATATTCGACCATATGACGAATGTGAAGGAGATAACAACATCCCAGAAATGCCCTGGCTAGACTGACAAGTCTCAAATTGTAACATTGCAGTTGCTACCCGACGAAAGGAAAAATCGCCGTGAAAAGCCAGTCTTCTGAAAAAGGGGCAAGCGACTCGAGTTACCAAAAGAAATAAAGAAAACACTCCATCACAAGATACTAATCTTAATTCGGGAGCAAACCTTTACCCAGATGTACTAAAAGGGGCATTTAATACAGGTAGCAAAGGCCATTGATCGATCAAAAGCGGGCCGGGTGATACACCAGTTGAGGAAAGACGTCAAAATTTTGGCGCCAATTTAAGCAATTTTCAACGGCCACATATTCCTACAAAATTTGGGGACTTAAGGGGACCTTCGCTAATATTGAAAAGTGCCATTATTCAGGCACCACCAGGCGAAATAATATGCTGAAATACCCACCAATAAGAGCACAAAAGGCAAATATCGATCAAGCGTTACAGTAAAGCGCATAAACAAAGCCAGTCAGTCGTGCATACCACTCATAACAAAGGCGTTTTTTTTTTCCATTTAGAGAAGAGCAAGTTCAAGTACTAAACTACTAAAGTCAACTTAACTGTTACAAGAATACATAAAACAGTTCAAATCACCTTCCGTGCTCTTGAATAAGGACAAACAGCCGTTGAAAATTCAGTCGACTTTCTAGCGCGTGCACTCGAATTCGATGCAATGTGACACCTTCTCATCGATAATAACGCGCAAGGGCTAATGGGATACCCGACTGATCCTCCTTTGGTACGTTACAAATTATGTGTCAGGGCTTACGTTTCAATTCGAATATTAAATACTCTCAAAAATGAAACGACAACTTTGAGTTTAAATTTACAAGACATGTTTCGACATTCTTATGTCATCTTCAGTTCCAAATGAGCTTTTAACGGTTGTACATTTGAATGTATATTAAGGTACGTTATAAATTACGTGTCAGGGCTAACGTTTCAATTTGAATATTAAATACGCGAAAAATGTAAATAGCGCGTGCTTGACTAGATCAAATAATAATAATAATAATAATAATAATAATAATAATAATAAAATAAGAGACCAAGGAACAACGTAATTAAAAGGAAAGAGATAATTCTAGATGCTTCAATTGCTGATAAAGAATGGATTTTTCCCACTTGGTATGCACTGCCTCTTTGATCTTAATTTGGTATTTTGAAGCGGCAGAATCTAAGATGGTGAAACATTCAGGATCACAAGAGTCAAGACAGGCCCTTGATGATTGCAGGTGCTTGTAAATATGCGAAGTTTTGTACGACAAGAGGTGCTCACGATCTCGTGTACAAATGTGGCGAGTGGTCTCACCAATATAACTGACATTACAGCCAGCACACGAAAATTTATAAACGACACGCGCACATAGACCTAGCGGTACTGAATCTTTCACACTGAACGTGTTTCTGAGTTTAAACGTACTGAAGACTAACTTAACATCTAAATCAGCTCTACAATAACGTTTGAGTAGTTGTCTTAACTTAGTGTGAGCGATGTTAGAAAATCGACCAACATAGGGAAGTTTATAATAGTGCGAAGAAGGTCTACCGGAGTTACAAGAGGCGTCCTGCCCAGTAGGAGAAGGATTATTTTTCTTAGCTAGATACCTGTAAATGATCTTGTCTATGACCCAAGATGAAAAAAAATTTTTCCGTAGCAAGAAAATACGTCTCTTGACATCCAGATGACGTCTCTAACAAACCCCATACCCCTCACGCCATAATCAAAAATTGTAAAAATTTTATTTCACTCAATAATTTGTGTGGGACAGGGTTACATTGCCAAAAATTTTTCTATTTGAGGGCCTCTAAGAAACCATTTTATATCGATATTGCATAGGCTTACAAACAAAGAAATGAATATTGTAAATTGTTATTGTTAAATTTGAGCAAGTAGTGAAGAACTAAGAAAACTTTCAAGCAATTTGGCCCACGAGGATTTTTCATAAGCCCTCCTCCCCCTCCCCTCTCCCCCCCTCGTCCCGGTTAGCTCAATGGATAGAGCGCTGGACTGTTGTGCGGGAGGTCGATCGAGGGTTCAAGCCCCGGCCGGACCAACACTCAAGGTCTTAAAGTAATTGAGAAAAATATGCTACCTTTCTATAACATCAAGTAAAGGTTAGATATTCTAGTCTTCTCGGACAGGGACGAATAAATGGAGGTCCCGTCTCCTACAGGGTTAGGGGTAGGAGACGTTAATTTCCCACGCACGAGATTACTGTGTGATGGATGTCCCATGCTCCCCTGGGGTGGGATGGGTGGGATTTATTGGGTTGACTACTCGCATGGTTCGCATATGTTCCGTTCTAGTCCTATCCTACTGCGGTAATGCAGTGAAAATGGTTACAAAAAAAAAATGCGTCCAATATACCCCCGAGTGAAAGCCTTGGAATAATAACAATTAAAAAGTCTATTCGGGTATTAGCTCCAAATTTGGTCCACTCTCAATGCTTGATCTAGGAATGTCATTGACGAAAGCCCTCTTTCCTGGATGTTTCTCTCTTTTGTCCTTTGCCAAGGCTGACTTCTCGATAACCTGAGAAGTCATCATGACTATCGGGGGAAAAAGTCATCGAATAACTTCCTGATTCTGTTGTTGAAACATTCCCATACAGAATAACCCTGACTTAAGATACCGGCTAACTGTACGAACTCAGATGGCTAGAGAGGCCATTGCTAACCAAAAGGGTAAGTGTGTCTTTCCGTCTCTCCTAACCAAATTTTTTGAGCAGCAGAGAATTCTATGTGGAACTCGGAGTAGCTTATTAACTCTGAAGCGGTCAGTCAAACCATAAGACACACTGTGCTTCACGGGCATGAAACAGTTTTTCCGATCCACGTGGTGCAGGTTTCTAATCATTAAAAAGAAATGATACTACGAATGATTAAGGTAAACAAACTAACAAAAAAAAAAAAGAAAAAAAAAAAAACAATTCAACAACGGAGAGAAAAGACAACGAAAGTTTGAGTTCTATTAGAGTTTGGGCGTAAAGAAGGCAATTGGTTCCACAATTTTTAAGGACTTGCGATTGTTGGGATACTAACCTCCTTTTTGACAAACATTAAAAAAGGATTAGCTCTGAATGCAATCAACAAAACTTCGTTGCCCGCTCTTTTTTTTCCATGGACATGTACCTATTTTTTATTTATTCTCCTCCATATTTGCTTATGGCGTGATCAGTCACGCTTTGATTGTCGGACAAGTTCATACAATGATCGTCAGTGGCGAGGATGCGTAACAGTGTGCTACCCTAATCAGACACTTGGTGTGTAATGGACTGCGATAAATAAAGCGCAACTTTTAAGGCTTATATTATCCTTTTTCGTAGTTTTCCTAGCTTTTAGACCCAGAACTGACTCAATTTTGATTATAAGCGTTCAAGTTATCGATGTGCAACATGAATGTATTACCAGACATTGACAAGATCGACAACATCGTAAAGATGGCAACCATAATGACGTCGTTAAACATTTCGGCCGATGGGCTGCAATCGTTAGACGAAATGAAACAAAAATTAAAAGAGACACTCCGGTCGTCAGAGAAAAAGTCAAGTTGGACGGCAAAGGAGGTGAGAATTCTATAATTTCCTTTTAAAACACGTCGGGCTACTACTTGCGAGTTCAATTCATGTATAAACGACCTTTTCTGCAAAATGGCGGAAGTATCTATAAATTATAAATGATAAATGCTGTTTGTATCGGGCAATTCAGTCCCGAATTGTTTAACAGCTCTCTCGACGCTTATTTAGCCATCGTTTACGAGTTATTTCATGTGGATCTTTTCAATGATGGCATCTCAGAAATAAGTAATAATAGAAGAAGCCTAATTGCTATGGATGGAAATCGTAGCATTCACTCGTTCGCCAAATGTTTTTCTAAGTTCACACTTAACAATACGCCGAGCTAATTACCAGGCCGTCTATTACTTATGGAAACTTTCATCAACGATCCTTACAACTGATCATAAGTGTCACCGAAATATTTTTAATAAGAAATTGATAAGTTGAGCTCCCACAGTGAGAGATTACCATGCATACTGATGCTCAAAATTTGGCAGGCTTGGTTGAGCAACGATCGAGCCTCGAAGGTTCAACTTGAGAGTTATGGCACTTAGAACATCGAGGATTGATAAATTTTGGTTAGACATGCTTCAATTCTGCCTTTTCCTCGTGCCCCGTGATTAAAGTTCGGAAACTTAGAACCCTTTGGAAAAATGTTGGTGATTGTATCAGGTTTACATTTTGTTCGAAAAGCTTGGATCATAATTTATGCAAAATATGTGACGAAAGACTTAAAGTCCAGACTGGCCTAATGCTTTTCTACGGTGAAAAGAAGCCACAATTTTTTCCTACTATTCTTAACTGTCACCGAAGAGTTGGATTCCTTTGCTGAAGGTGAATCGTTCGGGAGGATCTTGGCAAGGCCTAGCCTTCTTTAGCTAAACATCAGCATTTTCTTTCGTTCACATAATACATGGATATTTACATAAGTATTCATGGATAACGTAATGAAAACGCTAGCCCATAGATGATTGCATTGCGGTTGTTTTTTCAAGCTTAAACCAGCCTAATGAATGTGAGTATGCCCTGAATTAAGCTGCACTCAAAACAGCGATGTTTGAGCGCCATAGAAGGAATGTTATTAGTAACAAAGATTTCCAAAATGACTGTAAAGCGGTAAAATTAACCAATTAGGCAGAAAAGTGATCTTTAATTTACTCAGACGAATGTTGATCCATAGCATTTAATTTGCCTTGTGACATTTATCAGGCGTTTTCAGTGTTGACGGAGGCAAAGAAAGAAGACGAGAAAAAACGAGCAACCTTGCTCGATTTCTACAAACGCTCGGATCTTTGTTTGAACAAGATGGATGAGAAGGTTCAAACCCTTTTGGAAAATAACATTGCAAACCTCAAGGACAAAATTGTTTCCCACCAAAAAGATCTTCTGCAAAGAGAGTACATTGTTCTTGTTGCAGGTTTGTAATAAATAAGTAATTAAGTTGATCGCCATTCCTTTTAAATTTTAGTTTCGCCAACTTCCTTACGCAATAGATTAAAATTCAAGACTGGATCAGAAAAGAAGGCTACATTCAAACATTATACCAATCCAATGGCCGACAGCACAAAGAATAGTTTTGTACGAAAACGAATCAGAAAAAGAGGGGAAATTGTGTTTCATTAGGGATTTCTGGTGTAAATGACCGGGGAACTAGACTCTTTTGTTCGACACAAATTTAGTGGAATCGACGCATTCTTACCTATGTTGTTTCCCTCTTCGCCCCTTATTTTCACCTTTTTACACTTACCAGGCGAAACAAGCTCAGGAAAGAGTACCTTGGTAAATCTTATCCTTGGAGAGCAGCTTCTTCCTTACTCTCTTCTTAGTACCACATCCAGCATTTGTGAACTAAGATATGGAGATACTCCACAGCTGGTGGCACACTTTAAAGACAAAAAAACAGGGGATACCACAAAGACTGTCCTCTTAAAAAAGCCATCCAAAGCCTTCAAGCAGACTTACCTTCAACAGATTTCCACATTTCTCCACCTGAAGACGGACAGGGAAAAGGGTTCAGATTACGAAAAGGTTGAGCTGTTTTGGCCACACAATTTATTGAAGGTTAGACACGAGCAAGCTCAGTTATAAATCGTGGTCTAAGAATTGATTTACAGAAACATAAAGCTTAAGAATGTTCGTGCATAAATGTATTTTACGTTATAAATTGCATTTTAGCAAGATCTCCAAATAACTGAAACTGACACTAGGGATATTTGAATGCAAATTATTTGCCATTCTACAGTTTAATCGCTTATCTTGCCTTAATTTGCATGGTTTTTGTTGCTGTTTTGTCACAAGAATTTATTTGATAAGGGATTGGTCGTTAACGTGTCAACTGAATTGTTACACACATCTCTTTTGACGCATCCTTGCTGGAGTCATGATCACTAATAACTGAGTAACATCAAAATCAAAAACTCAATGGAAAACAACCGTCTAACTTAATTCTTGTGATAAATTTGGCTCAGCGTGTCAAAATGTCACTCGAAACGAACGGACATACAAACAAGAGCAATTTTAGATCGGGTGTTGACTTCGTCTCGCTTTGTGATTGGTTCACAAAACTTGTGCCAATTCATCAATCAATCAATCAATCAGATTCGAAACTAAAACCAATCGCATATATTGACTCGCATCTTCCCCTGAAAAGAGTTGTTCGCCCATTGCCTTGTGGAATATCTTCCTTTTCTCCTATAGGCTGTTGTAATTAATTTGGTTTTGTTTTTATAACAACCAATCGAAACGTACTCTAGATTCAAAGAGCTATCCTCTTGTACAACAAAGTGCTTGTTGCATCTCATATTTTACGCGTCTTTTAGGAAAATGTCGTAATAGTCGATAGTCCAGGAATTTGCGAATCTCCCATCATGGACGACATCGTAAGGAAGTACCTCCCAGAGGCTTTCGCATTTATTTACGTCATTAACAGTGAAAACGCCGGTGGAATACAGCGAGACAGGGTAAGGCAATTTAACATTCTAGCTGCATTCTTATCGCCAAAATAGTTAAATTTAGGACTTCAGTATTGCAAAAATGGTGTAATATTTTTAATCCTCTATTTTTGAGATGTGTAAGAGTAACTTAACGGAACCTAACGAACACGTTCTTCTCTCCCAGAGTGATAAGCGTGAGGCATAACCTTCCAAAAAAAGAGAACTACTGAATTAGCCAAAAAAATCAAGTCGACAAGTAGCTTATTCCGTCTCTTTGCCTTCAGGTAGAAGCACTTATCGAACACGCCAGGCAGGTATCCCTGGACAAACAAAGGGAATCTTCCTCAAACTGTGCCCTGTTCGTTTGCAACAAGTGGGACCTGGTGCCGTCAGAAGAAATGAATGAAGTGAAGAACTTCATCGTCAGTAAACTCACACAGTGCTGGCCTAGATTAGATCCAGAATCTCAGATCATTTATATGTCAGCAAAAGTTGCTAGTGAAGCCCAGAAGCTTGGAGGGGTCACAGAAGAGTTTGGTGAACTAATGAACGGCATCAAGTCCATGGTACTGAAAAGTATTGAGGCAAGACTACAGATTCAGTGGAGGTAAATTGCATTAAACATCCATAGCGACAAAATGGTTATTTAAGAAATTGGAATATTTTCATTCTGATTGGCTGCGAGAAATACACTTCCAGGAAAAAAAAACTATGAGCGAGATAATTCAGTGCAGAAAATATATACTCAATGCGAAAAATCCGGCAAACTCTTCTGCCGGGCTCTGCATAAATAATTATAGTGACGAAGCATGAAAGACAGTTTAAAAAATTGAGTTTATGGCTTTATTCTTAGATGGCTCGACTATCTTCTTGCACGAATGGCCGTCCACACGAAAGCATTCATTCGTAATTCGTCCGAAGATCGTAAAGATGTGATCGATAGGATGATGTTCATCACTGATCGCCTTCAAAGTATTGAGAGGCAGCAAGGTACATTAAGCAAAGAGCTGCAGACTTTCCTTGAAAACAAGACAGACGACGCTGTAAGTGCACTGTCCAGATACCTTAATTCTGCCGACGTTATGGAGAAGTTTACTTCCTGGACGTTAGACGATATTCCAAACACTGAAACAAGTTGGGAGGTGACCAAGGACCGCATCCAAAAGGCGCTGACAAAGCGACTTCATGAGACGATCAAAGAATGGGAAGAAAAGAGTCATGTCTTTTCCAAGGCTCGTTCCTCTTTGATTGAATACTTCCAGCAGAGGTTCAACTACGTCGAGGGTAACCTTCGAGCGCTGGAGGGCTCTGTCTTAGCAGGAGGTGGTACCAACTCAGGAAGTGATCCCCTAGCATCGAACAATTTTAGCGTCGCCGAAAAAGTCGTCATCGGGGTCACGAGTCCAATCTGGGTTCCAGTCGGTCTGGTTGTCTTAGTGGTCAGTGTCCCATTTGTTGGTGCCATAGCTGTTAAAGAGAAGTTGGAGGACTGGAATAAAACGAGGAAGTACAACAAAGACAAGTGTGCCTTCATGGCGAAAGCTTCGCAAGATTATCTAAGGAAAGCAGCGGAAGAACAACAGCTAAAGTCGTTCGTGGAGGAGCAGCTTGAAGAAGCTCAGAATTTTCTCAAACAGGTCTTAAATCGGATCCCTCAGCTCATAAAAGAGGACATAATGTTGTGTAAAAAATTGGGAGATGAGAATCGTTGTAAGAAAGATATAGAAATGTTCTACAAGCCGTTATACGAAGAAAGTGTGAAATTAAGAGGTGAAATGGCCCTATTTGGCATCAAAGAGGTCCGTACCATGGACATCAGTTGCAACGATCTGGAGTGGCAGGACGATGCACGTCTTGGAATTGGAGCGTTCGCTTCTGTTTATCAGGGAGTATTAAAGATTCAAGGAGAAGCGCAACCCGTAGGTGTGGCTTTGAAAGTGTTGAACGAAGAGCTTAACGATGCTACAGCTAGTGGCTTCCTTTCTGAAATAGAAATACTCAGGTTGGTTTTCTTACCACTGGATCTTGAAATTTTACAGGTTATTGTTTTTTTAAAAAAGAATGCCCCTCAGCTAAAATCTTTACGAAGCTCTTAATATATTCTGACTGGTAGCTAATGGGACATTTTCCTAATTGTATCATTGTTTTCTCCTCAAGGAGCTCGTAGTGGTGGGTTGCAAGGCATGAACTAAAAAATGGATATTGTAATAAGAAGATTAATGAATTATGTAAATTAAGTAATATTTTCCTGACGACTTCGGAAGACAGAGAATCTAGGTACGTATTAAGGCACATCGAGATGGTAAGTGAGACTGACCTTTACAGTAAGACTTCTCACCATTCATTTCACCGACAGGTCTTTCCCTTTAAATTCCCTGAGTCACACATTAAGAGTGAAAAGCATCTAATTTTTCCTTGCATCACCGCTGAATAAACCAGAGAATAAGGGAAATGATTGCCAACAGAAAAAGCTTTTGACTGAGAATCAAAATCTTCCTTTTAGTATCGGAAAACGTGTAGAGAATAGTATAGAAAATATTCCTACTGTTCTTTGAAAGAGTATGGGTTGTCTTACACATACGTATTTTTTTATTTTTGTAGGAAACTGAGTTATCCCTTTATTGTAAAGTTCTATGGTGCTGCACTGCGTAAGGAAGGGAATCAGCTGAAAGCAATACTGGTGATGGAGCTCTGCAAGGAAAACTTGATGAAGCACATTTTCCATGATAAAAGCAAGATACCTGGTGAGTCATCATCATCTGTTACAGCTACGAGAGATGTGATTGGATGGGCAAAACAAATTTCCGATGCCCTGGACTACATTCACAGACAAGGTATCGTTCATAGAGATCTCAAGCTGGAAAATATATTGGTAAGTTAAGAATTGGAACTACTGGCTATCGTGACCGCACATCATATCCCGTATTCTTGAATTTGTCCTCCTTGTCTTATTTTTCCATTTAATTCCTGTTCTTTGAAGAGTCAGCATTAAGTTGATTATTTTCCACGTAAAACCAGTGTCACAACGCATTCAAAGTTAATGCCTCCAGGCCCCTTGTTTTCTTTTTGACTTTGCCTTGCCTTCTTTGAGGGAGAAAATCTTGGACTTTGGTATCAATTTACTCGGATATTATCTTATCCTCCCTCAGCTGTCGCTAGAAAATGATGCCAAAGTAGCCGATGTCGGTGTTTCCAAAGAAGCCAAAGCTATAACGGGTACCATGGCGGGAACTCCTATGTATCTCGCTCCGGAAGTGATCAAGTCTTGTATGTACGATTACAAAGCAGACGTGTACAGCTTCGGCATAATGCTCTGGGAGATGTGGTACGGTAAGAGAGCCCTCATTGATTTGGGAGGAGATGTGAAGGAGTTTTATGACAAGGTGCTTGAGGGTGCAAGACCTGCACATGTCGAAGCCTCCAACAAGCCTCCAACTGGTTTGCATGAATTGATGCAGCATTGCTGGGATTCAAAACCTGATGATCGACCAGATGCGGCAAAGTGTTATAAGAAGTTGACTCAGCTCTATCAGGACGCTGAGCACCATCTTAGAAAACACTGATTATTAGGCAACCACCTTCAATTTTTTGACCTTTTAAGCGTAGACTTTTGTGGAGCAGCAGCAATCCCTTATGACTGTTATAGCAAATAGAATAGCCTCACATGGGCCAGTTTTCCCGTTTAAAACTTTGATCGTACGTTATAAAAACCTATTCTAGTCTTAGTCAGTGCTTATGTTAAGGACCGTATCTTACTGTTAGCAGTGTCCTTGAGGTCCTCCTCAAAGTTTAGTCATCGTCTCATAGTATCGTATACGATAGAAGAGTTTCCATGATTAAGTAGATGATTTCAACTTAGAGCTGGTTAAAATAAATATCAATCTTCTAAGAGCTGATTTATTTTCGCTTTTGACAAATTGTGGCCAAGTTGCAAATTTTAAGGAAGAACAACAAGAAAATGCTGTAGGCGAATATTGCTCTATCAGCTTGTATGAAAGCTTTTTTCCGGGTTTCACAGTCAGTTTCACCATCTGGTGCGAGACGCTTGTGATAAGAGATTCTTATAGAAAAGTCTGTTTTTTAGGTAGTTACATGAAATAAAGAGCAGGAAAGTCAGACGTCGTCTGCCTACTTCTTGCATAACCATAGAGAAAGTACTTAGAGGGTCAAATGACGCGAACTGAATCGAAGTTCCCTTGTAAGGATTACCAACACTGAAAAGCGCACATTTTCCTGAATGAATTGTGTGATCAACATTGGCAAGAGATAACAATGTACTATCATCTCCTCTTGATATTGGTAAAATGGAGGCAATTAGGCATTTGCGAACAACTTTCGGGTTAGAATTAAATATTTGACCCTTAAGATCGAAAACTGCGAAGGTCAAATAAAGACTTCATGCGGTTTTTCTTCGATGAATCTTCAAACTTCTTTTCTAACGCTCATTTCCTGACCCACCCACATTCTACGTTGTAGTGGGTTGTTAACCATTCCTCTATAAACACATGATGTGATGAATACTAGCTCACACAGAAACAGGAAAATGTTGGCAAGTCAGCACATTATGGTGGGATTGATGGCAAAAGGCACGTTCCATGTTTCTGTAATCTCAATAAAGGAAGTAAAGTGAAGCAAGGATCCTCGCAGATGAGCTGCAATTTAAGCAATTGCAGAAAAGACTGAAAAGTTTTCAAGCTTCGACGGGATTCGAACCATTGCCACCCAGATACTAGTTGTGCGCTTCTACCAAATGTACTACGAAGCCACGCGTTGGAGAATCGCAGAGTGTATATGCCAACTGATTGCAGTTCACCAGCGAGAATCATTGCTTTACTTGATTTTCACTCGTTGGCAAAAAGAAATGTAGAGTTATAGGGACATAACGGGTTAAAAGACGTGAACAGAGGTTTTCTTAGGACTTTTAAAACTACGAGGCGTATAATTCTATGTGTATTATCACTGGCAAGGGAAGACGATATCACATTATTTTTTCTTGATATCGGTAAATGATGCATTTACGAAGACCTCTTGTGAAGACCCAATTGTTTCGTAAGATCGCAAACGAGGAAGGTCGAATGAAGGGTTGATCTATGTTTTTCTTCCATCATTCTTTCAGCACCTTCTACCAATGCTCATGATCATTTGGTGACCCACCTCACGGCGTGTGTTATAGTGACATGTCAGTCATTCCTCCAGTCTACATAACACCGACAGTGGGAGGACAAACTGCTCACTTTCAGACAGATGAACGTGGGCAGGTCAGCAGATGACGGTGGGCTTGATGGAAAGTGAATAATTCGTAAGACACTTTCAACGTTCTGAACATTTTTTTTCGTTTGCTCTCGCTTGTAAAGTCTCTATTAAGACTATTTTGGACTTGGTAAGATTATGTGTTGGTGCATGCATTCGCTGGCTCTAGCTTTACAAGGGGGTCCTTATGTAAGGAACGCGACTAGTGACACGATCTACACTGAGACAAAAAGTAAACAAGAGTATCGATCACGCTTAATCAAAATCAGTTGTGATTGTTATGAAATTCGTTTATCGTTCGAGGATGACTTATAGTCAACTTTGTAAAACTAGTGCAACTCAATCAACCCAAATATCCTTCCGTCATTCGGCCGTCTCGGTGGAATGGATGTCGTAATAAGACAATATATTTCTATTTTACTTCTACATATAACCCTTGACCAACCACAGCGAAACTCGCCGCAATTTATATCAAAACTAAGTAACTATACAAAACAGTCAATGTTTTGAAATAAGCATCCGATCTAAGACTTCTTTGTGATGTTCATGTGTTTTATTTTCTCCCATAAATGATTTTCCATTTCCCAATCCAGTCCAATTCAATTCGTAGATAGCTGGAGCTCTTTTGCTTCAATTTCTAAGTATTGAGAATCCGGAAACGCATAAGGCCGGCTATTAACCCTTTAACTCCAAGAATATGTGAGTTCTCCCTACAATCTCCACGTATTGCCTAGCAAACAGGTAATGAGAATATCAAACATAACTTATGAAATAAAGACTATTACCGAAATTTTGACTCCCTAGAGCGATTAGGACAAACAAACAGGCTTCTCGAGTAAATGAATATGGGCGGTGATGCGCCCATCATCTAGTTCAAACGCCTCTAAAGCTCTTATTTTAAATCAAAACGACGGTGTTCTTGGCTCAAAGTTCGAGCAAGACCAAGAGAAGTATACAAACACACAATTGAAGCGTTGGTTAAAGTGTAGAGGCTTGAAATTGAGCGGAAAATCAGCGGACCTCATCGCACGTGTTCGTGACTGCCTCAAGTCGAGAAAACATTATGTAGTTGATTCAAGTATAGATGATGGGAAATGGCTTCAGGCGAAGATACTAAAGGAAATTAAAGTCGATCGCGTGAAACTTAAGGATCTAACAGTTCAATGCCTATTCAAAGTTTGGCCCTCACGAGTATGTCTTTGAGCGATCCCCCAAATTTTTAAGACACGAGTGGCGGATTTTTGTATAGTTCGCTCAGTACTGGTTGTTTCTATTAAATGCCAGTGTCTCATGAGAATTTGCTTTAGGTTTGGCACTGATGGTTGGTATTGTGTAATAAAAGACAAGATTCGTTGGTTAGTCTTCGGTTTCTGTTGAAGAGCTAGTTTCCTGTTTTGGAAATTCACCTCTGAAAGAGTTGTGTTAATGAGGGCCTCTGGGTAGCCTCTCTTTCGCAAATGCGCTTTGAAATTTGCAATTTTCTCTTTGAATATTGTTTGAGAGGAGTTTGCTCTGAGAAGTCTAAGGGCCTCTCCTTTTATTAAACCTTTCTTAACTCCTTGTGGGTGACAGGAACTATAGTGTGTATACTGAAATGTCTCAGTTTGTTTAAAATAAGTACGCACATCAAGGATTGCGTCCTTTTCGAATCGTTCGCCTTTATAATTATAGATGTAGGTGTCCAGGAATGTTGTTTCCTTATCGGAAATTTCAGCCGTAAATTTCATTGTTGGATGAAGATTGTTTGTTTTTTCAATGAAACATTCTATGGTTGCTTTCTTTGTACTCCATAGCGAGAAGATCATCGTCTATGTAACGTTTCCAAACAAGCGGTTTGAAAAGGCTTTTGTCAAGGATTTCAGTGTACAGCACAAATATAAGTATTGTAGTTAACAATATCAACTGAGAAATTAATTCTTTCTAGAACACGCATTTACCCGGCGTTGACAAAGTTCCAAGTCATGCATGCTTCGGCTTTGGGAACGGTATGAAGGCTTTCCGACCGTTTTTAAGCATTTCTTTAGGCGGATTAAGCGAATCTGGCAATCTCTCTGGATATCTTGAGTCATTTGTACATGTACCCCAACAGCAATGCCTGGTTGCAACCATTTTAGAAAGTTAGAGCATTTTTTGAGCGAAAATAGTCTTGCTTCTGACTCGTTTCGCATACAAGTCCTCGTAAAGATTCCGAGTGTTTGTCCCAAACCAGCGGGGGGTCCAAAAATGATATATCTATTTTTAGACCTGGCGCGCAGCGCTATTCTTGTAACTAACCTACAAGGAAATGTGTAGCAGCTGGAAGAGAGAGTCAATAGTCAGATCTCGAGAGTCAAAAGACTTTAAACAAATTTCAGTTGCTTGCAAAACCGCGTTCTTGATTGTCCTCAATAAACCTTTCTTAATTATGTGATCTCGTGGTTTGAAATGGGTAAGGAACAGATCAAAATTGGGGATGCTTTAGCATGCACGTATCTCGGGCTACATTGCAACTCTTTGATGAAATCCATATCTTTGGAGCCGGCTTTTTGTTAAATTAACAATCATTCGTCTTAGGCTCAGTGAATATTGTTGAATAATCCCCGAGACGAAGTCGAGGGGTTATTCAACAATATTTACTGATCCTGAGGCAAGTAATTGTTTGAGTATAATTTCTCAGGTGCTTTCGAATTCCCTTGTGAATTCAAGTTGTTGTTGAAACCATTCTGTAACAAGAACTTGACAATTTCAGTCAGCGAAAACTGCATATCTTTTTTTCGAAAAATGTTACTTTTAAACTTAGTAACATCTTCAGAGTTGAGTTTTCATCTATTGCATTTATCACTTCTTCCGTCCCTTATCGTCAATACGCGAGGCAGCCACTTTGAAATTTGGCTCCCATAATCATCCCGTACGAGGTGTTAATAGCGAGATATGACGCAATCATCGACCAATCAGAGCTTGCGCATCTCTTTAATCACCTGAGCAATTAAGTCCTCTTACTAGTGGAAAACTTCCCTGACAGGCTAACCCTGACCTAACATACCAGCTTAGCGTACGAACTGAGCTGTTTAGAGAGGCCAGTGCTATCCAAAGTAGCGAGAAGGCATTTAAACTCTTCTTTTCTTCCCCAGCTTTCGTGTGGCGAAGAATTCTAGATAGACTTTGGATTAGTTTGTTTGCACTTACGGTGGTCAACAAAACCACTTGTCACACTGTGTTGCACAAGCATAAAAGGTTTTTGAAGATCCATGTGGTGCGGGGTTTCAAAACATAAAAAGAAATAATACTTAAAATAAATGAAGTCAACAAACAAACATCGATAGCAAGTCAAAAAAGGTTGAGGGAAACGAAAATGAAAGTTTGAATTTTTTACCGGAGTTTATGTTTGAAATATCGATGAATTCAACCACAATTTTTAACAACTTGCAATTGTTGGCATATTCTCTCTATCTTTGACAAACATTGAAAAGGACTAGCAATGAATGCAATCAACAAAACTTTGTACCCATACATATGTTTTGATTTATTCTCCTCGATATTTACTAATGATTGCGTGATTAATCACGTTTTGACTATCAGACAACCCCAATCAATGGTCGTCAGCGGCAGGGATGCGTGACGGTGTACTAGTTACTGTGTAATGGACTGTGATAAATAAAGTCCAGCTTTTGAGGCTTATTAATTTACTTTTCGAAGTTTTCAATGCTTTCAAACCTGGAATTAACGAAAGTTTGATCACAAGCGTTCGAGTTATAGGTGTGCATAATGAATGTAACTCCAGATATTGACAAGATCGACGATCTCGCGGACATGTTAAGCATCATGGAGTCGCTAAAAATTCCGTCCAAAGGCCTGAAAACGTTGGACGAAATGAAAGAAAAAGTGAAAAAGAAACTCCAGTCTTCAGAGCATACTTAAGAAAAGAGAATTCGTTTCTTAAGTATGCCGCCTACCTGCAAATTCAAATGATAAACGACATTTCTAAGTACAATGGCGGAAGTATCTAGACTGGTGACCTTTGGTGAATGGTAGATGCAGATCACATAGTGAAATTGAGTCACGAATTGTTTAACAGCTCTCTCGATGCAAATGTAGCCATCGTTTATGATTTATGTCATGTGGATCTATCCAGGGATGGCAACTCAGATAATAGAAGTACTAGAAGAAACCTAATTCTCATCGATGGAAATCGTAGCATTCCCTCGCCAAACGTTTAACTAAGTTCAAAAGTAACAACACGCACAGTTAACTGCAAGAGCCCTAATTACTCGGCATTGATACTTTCATTAACGATTCTTACAACTGAGTGTCCGCAAAACGATTTTAAATAAGAAATTACGAAGCTGAGCTTCCACAGTCAGAGGCTATTATGCCTATTGATGTTCTTAATTTGGTAAGCTTGGTTGGACAACGATCGAACTTCGAGGATTCAAGTAGAGAAATGCGGTCTTAGAACATCGTGGATTGATAAATTTTCGCTAAATCAGCTTCAGTTCTGTCTATCCTAGGCCAGTTCTGTGCTTTGTGGATAAAGTTCGGAAACACGTGAACCATTTGGGAAAACATTTTCTTAGAAAAGCTTGCATATGTAATTTTTGTAAAAAATAAATGTCAACAGACTTAAAGCCCGGGGTAAACTAATGCTTTCTACGGTAAAAGGGAGCCACAATTTTTTTCTGCTATTGTCAGCAAAGCATCGGAGTCCTTTGCTGAGAATAAATCTTCCGGGAAGATCTTGGCAACATCTGCTCAGCATCAACTTCGCTTTTGTTGACATAATACATGCAGACATGGTTTAATTCTACTGTTGTTTAAAGATTCATTGAATGTGACTGAGAAGTTACATCATGGTTGTAAAGGTTACGAGTGTTTAGGTCTATAAATTGTGATTTCGGCTACATTTATTACATCTTTAAAGCAGAGTAGCATCAAACCATGTCTGATTATCCACTTGGTTGCTTTGTGAATTTTGATATATAAATCATACTACATGCATTTTTACATAAGTATTTAGAGAATTACTTAATGGAAATACAATCCTAGAAAAGGTTGCTCTTCCGAAGTTTGTGAGCTTAGACCAGCCTCATGAATCTCTTCACAAAATTAGGCTGGTTATTGCGTGTTAGCAATAGGGCGTGCTTTTTTTCCAAGTCAATAGTCAAGGTTATTTGTATAATCATATAATTTATTAAGGATTTTCCAAAATGACTATAAAGCGATAACACTAAACAGTTGGGCCGAGAAATAATCTTCAATTTACGCAGGCAGGTGTTGATGCACAGATTTTGATTTACCACGTGTCATTTATCAGGCCTTTTCAGTGTTGACAGAGGCAAAGAAAGAAGATGAGGGAAAACGAGCAACCTTGCTCCAATTCTACGAACGCACGAGTGTTTGTTTGGATACGAAGCATGAAAATGTTCTTGCCCTTTTGGAGAAAAATATCGGAAACCTCTGGGAGAAAATCGCTTCCCACAAAGAAGTTCTATTGAATAAAGAGTACATTGTGCTCGTTGCAGGTTAGTTAGAAATGAATCATTCGACAATACTTTTAAATGTTAATTTCGCCAACTTCCTCATCCAACAGACTAAAAGGCTTCATTTAGTCACTTTGCCAATGCAACCTGAGCTATTGGTTAGGCTATTAACTTGTACTAGGTACGAAAAAATGATCAAGCCTTGAAAACTAAATCAGAAAACAACCTTTGTGGAATCTACACATCCTTGGCGTTGTTAATTTTATGTTCCCACTCTACATATACTTGTTTACAATTACCAGGCGAGACAAGTGCAGAAAAGAGCACCCTGTTAAATCTGATTCTCGGAGAGCAACTTCTTCCTTACTCAGTTCTCAGTACCACATCCACCATCGTTGAACTAAGATATGGAGAAATACCAAAGTTGGTGGCGCACTATAAAAACAAAGAATCTGGGAATACTACGAAGACCGTCCTACTAGACAAGCCATCTGAAGCTTCTAAGCAGAGTTACCTTCAACAGATTTTCTCTTTTGTCCACCTGAAGAAGAACAGAGAGATGGGCTCAGATTACGAAAAGATCGAGCTGTTTTGGCCACACAATCTGTTTAAGGTAAGAATCAATTATCGATTAAATATGTTTTGTGCAAACTTTACCAGAGTCACCAAAACTAGCCCTTCCGAAACAAACACTCCAGTGATAACTTCAAGTTTGTCCCTTTGTTTTGTAGGCACAGTAAAAACGACGCGTTTTGACAATTGCATTTCATTCACCCGCGAATCAGGAAAGTGTTTCGGGTCAAAACGCCAAAAAACGGTGAAAACTAAACAAAAAATGAATCAAATGACAAAATAACTAAAGGAAAACTTAAGATAAAACTTTACTTACATTCTGTGCCATGCGAAGTCGATGAAGACGCTTACAAAAACAATAAATAAATGCTTCAAACACATGGGCGAGAAACTCTGGCTTTTTGGTCATATGACCAGTTTTGGAAATATGCAAAAGAACACGAGGTGTCCAAAGGCAAAAACAAAAGAAAAAATTCACATTCTAGTTTTAGACTATACACCTTTTGCTGACAGCGTGTGCGTTGCAATGAAGGAGCAGTACATAAAACACGCTTTGTTAGAACAATTACCTGCTGACCTTTCTTACCTTGGCAGATCAAGGCGACGAAGTCATCACTTAGGACATGAACCATTACACTGGGTAGATGAGCTCAAAATTATTTGTTGATTTCGTTTTTGGTGTGCGCCAATGTTGGGCTGGTTCCATTGTAACACTTTGCGACACACTAATTCCATGACATAGCTGACATGCCCTGATTGGTGCAAACATGCCCCAATTCGGTGATTTGATTGGTGCGAAACACATACCACTCGATACGCTAACATATAGTTACTTTTTTCAATGAATAAACAGATAAGAAATACGCGTGCTTATTTATCATGACTATACTCGAAAAACGTCTGAATATTTAATCAGTGACGGCCAATGATCTGCAGACGTTTTGCATAACGTAAGTGAACAAATTTTACTAGAATTTTTTTTAAATTTACTTGGTACTAAACAGTAATCAGCCACAGAGATTAGAAACATTTCACTGGTTGTAGAGATGCAATTGGTCCATTTTTTAGTTTCTTTTTCTTTTTTTTTTTAAATATCTCTGTGTTAGCGTATCGTGTGGTATTTTGCTTGCACTAAGAAGATCGCCTCATTAGGGTATGTGTCCCACACCAATCAAATCACCGCATAAGGTTATGTATTTCGAATCAATAAGATCGCTGCATTAGGGTAGGTATGTTTCACCAATCAGATCACAGCATTATGGTATGCTTACACATATCAGAGTATTTTCCTTAAATGATTAGGGTACCGCAGTATGTTGCGGTGGAATTAAAGCAAAATTAATGCACATCAAGAGTGAGATATTTACAAATAATTGCGAGCTCATCCACCCAGCTTAGTAATGGCTCACGTCCTTTTAGCCTGCAGTGCCAGCGTATTTTGGGCGCACGAGTGCACATTTTCGTATTAGGCCGCCATCTTAGATTTGGTAACCGTGGAGGATTGGGGCGAGGAAATATTAGTCGAGGGAGTAGGTGTTAAGTGGAAAAATGGGCAACGGGAGAGAGGGAGGGGAAGGAAAATTTTCCTTCCCCTCCCTCTCCCCCGTTGCCCATGGGATGGGACCTTTCAGGATAGTGGAATATCTATGGAGAACAATACGGAGGATATGCATATTAGTGTAAAGGGTTAACACATACGTTATCTTTGTGTAGGAAGCTGAACCATCCCTTTATTGTAAAGTTCTATGGTGCTGCTCGATTACGAACGATACTTGTGATGGAGCTCTGCGAGGAAAATTTTAGGAGTCACACTTTCCGGCACAAAAGCAATATACCCGGTCTGTCATCAACACCTACTGCTGCCAGAAATGTGATTGGATGGGCAAAAGACATTGCCGATGCTCTGAAATACATTCACAGACAAGGTATCGTTGACCGAGATCTCAAGTTGGAAAACATATTGGTAAGTTAAAAATTAGGACCACTGGCTGTTGTAAGTCTTTATTATTTCGTTTAACATATTTTGCTCGCCTTCCCCCAGCTTTCCTTGTTGTTGTTGCTGTTTATTTTTTACTTCTAACTTGCTTTACAAGCCCTCTTTTGAGCCCTAACAGCTTCCATGGAGGCTAAAGAGGTTGTTAATCGTTTTCTTATTACCTTTTCCTTCTGTAGCTGTCACAAGGAAATGTTGTCAAAGTTGCCGATGTCGGTGTTTCCAAAGAAGCTAGAGCGATCACAGGTACCATGGTGGGAACTCCTATGTATCTTTGAACAAGGCAAGAATGTACGATTACCAAGCGGATATATACAGCTTCGGTATAATGCTCTGGGAGATGTGGTATGGTAAGGGAGCCCTTCTTGATATGGCAGGAGATGAAAATGAGCTGTTTGACATAGTGATTGGGGGTACGAGACCTTTGCATGTCCAAGGCTTAAAGACGCCACCGGCTGGTTTGCAAAACGTAATGGGGCGTTGCTGGGATAAAAACCAAACTAAAGGCCAGATTCAGCACAATGTTATCAAGAGTTGTCTGAGCTATTCAAGGACGTTTGAGCTCCACCCATGCAAAATCTGGTTATCAGGCAACCACTTCAAACGTATTTGCTGCTTAATGTAAGCTTTTTTGCAACGTTAGCGAATAATAGTAATATACTTTGATATTTGTAGGTCCTACCTGCTTTTACTAGTCTATGATGGACAGCCGTCATATCATTTTGAGTCCAAGTCATTTTTTATTTCAGCCCTTGTAAGAGGCGTGAAAGGGTCTATACAGTGAAAAAAAAATATTGAATAATAATAATAGTTAAATACAAGGGTGGATAGAGGCAAAAATATTTTAAACTTTTGTGCTTGACTTTTAGCGTTTGACATACGGTAGTCAGGTTGACAAATTGAACGAAGAGCAACCACTGTCTTCCTGTTTTCTGGGGTGCAGCTATTTGTTTACTTGGCTTGAATCATGAACTGATCAGTTTCATTACTGTTTTGATGTTTAAAACCTTTTTCCCTGGATTACATTGATCATTATTCATTGACTAGCAAAGATGTTTCGGTAAAGGGAACTGACCACTTTTAATAATAAAATATTTCAAGACTGTACAGAGCTTTCATTTTTTTCAACGAACCTTCTTCTCTGAGAAGCCCTGACCTCCTCTCAATACAACTCGGAGTCAAAAATTGTAATATTATAGCTTCAATCTGTCATTTGTGAGCGATTAGTGTTCAACTACAGAATAAACTTTTATAGGAAGACCTATATCAAAATCCGTTTAAAATTAACATTGTTGGTTTTTAACGAAGGAATGTATACTGTATGCTTTCTTCGTTATATTTGAGGAGGAGGTGAAAATTGATTATAATGGCTCGTACTTTAATTCTCAGTACCTTTTTAAAACCCCCTTACTCACGCCTCTGATGAACCCCCAGCGTGAACCCCCTGTGTGAACCCCCTGTGTGAACCCCCTGTGTGAACCCCCTGTGTGAACCCCCTGTGTGAACCCCCTGTGTGAACCCCTTGTGTGAACGCCTTAGAATTTGGCCCGGTCGGCTTGATCCGCTGTGTATCGGTGGTGCTGCAGAGGAATATATTTGGTAAAATCCTTGTTTCCAGGATTCCTCTCTCTTTTGTCTTTTACGAAAGCTGACCTTTAGATAACCTGAAGAATAGCAATTGATTTCATGTGAGGCATACAACAAACAACTTCCTGGTTCTGTAGACGGGGTCCTCATGATAGGCCATTAATAGGTCTATCTAACCACATGACGCACTGCGCTGCACAAGCTTGAATTGTTTTTGACGATCCACGTGGTGCAGAGTTTCAAACAATAAAAAGAAATGGTACTTCCAATGAATAAACAAACAAACTAGCAAACAAAACAAGTAAAAAAGATGAAGATGAAGGGAAACGACAATGAAAGTTTGGGTTTCTATCGGAGTTTGTTTGATTCAACCTCAATCTTTTAGGGTTTGCCATTGTTGAGATGTTCACCTCATCTTTGACAAGCATTCAAAACGACTAGCACTGAATGCAATAAGTAAAACTTCTTTTCCCGTTACTCACTTCATGTACCTGTACTTATGTTTGATTATCTCCCTCGATGTTTGTTAATTGTATGTTGCGTGATAAGTCACGCTTTGACTGTCAGACAATACATGTACAGGGATGCGTGACAGTGCACTACGTAATCAGATACTTGGTATGCAGTAGACTGTGATGATGCAAAACTTTTGAGACCTATATTTTTCCTTTTTCGCGGTTTTCAAAGGTTATAAACCTGACATTGACAAAATTTTGATCATAAGTATTTACATTATCGGTGTGCAGCATGAGTGCATTACCAGACATTGACAAGATCGACGATATCTTGGAGATAGCAATCACAATGGCGTCGCTAAAAATCCCTTCCAAAGGGCTGAAAACGTTGGACGAGATGAAACAAAAAGTGAAAGAGACTCTTCGGTTGTCAGAGAAAAAGTCAAGTTGGACGGCAAAAGAGGTGAGAATTTTACAATTTGTTTTCAAAATATCAGCTACTCGCAAATTCGATTTATAAACGACGTTTTCAGTACAATGACCTATCCAGATGCGACCGCTAATAAATGGTAGATGCAGATCATATCGTGAAATTCAGTCACGAATTATTTAACAGCTCGCTCGATGCTAATGTCGTCATCGTTTACGATTTATGCCATGTACATCTATTCAGTGATGGCATCTCAGAAATTAGTAGTACTAGAAGAAACCTAATTCTCATGGATGGAAATCGTAGCATTCACCGCCAAATGTTTCTCAAAGTTCAAACTTGGCAACACGGACGCGTAAAGCCTACTACAGGGCCGATAGTTTTTGATACTTTCAGAAACGACGCTTATAATTGAGTGTTAGCAAATCGATTTTAAATAAGAAATTGCAAAGTTCTGCTTCGGCAGTAAGAGGTAATTACGTATATTGATGTTCTTAATTTGGGAAGCTTGGTTAAGCAACGATCGAGCCTCCAGGGTTCAAGTAAAGAAGTACGGCTCTTAGAATATCGAGGATTGATTAATATTGGTTGACTCAGCTTCAATTCTGCCTATTCTGGGCCTATAGTGTGCTCTGTGGATAAAGTTTGGTCATTTGAGAAAACATTGACTGTTTTATGAGGTTTATATTTCCACATTTTCTTAGAAAAGCTTTCATATATAATTTCTTTAAAAAAATATCAACAGACTTAAAGCCCGGAGTAAACTAATGCTTTTCTCTGGCAAAAAGGAAGCCACAAATTAATATCTGCCATTCGGAATTGTCAACAAAGAGTTGGCGTCCTATGCTGAGGATAAATCTTTGGAGAGGATCTCGGCAACAGCTAATTTTGCAAAGCATCAACCGTTTGCTTTAGTTTACATAATACATGTAGACATGGTTTGATTCTACACTTGTTTAAAGATTCAATGAATGTGACTGAGAAGTTACACCATGGTTATAAAAGTTAAATGTTGGTTCTATGAATTGTAACTTCTCGGTTACATTCCTTAAAACTTTAAAGCAGAGTAGCATCAAACCAGGTCTGATTGTTCACCTGATTCCTTCCTGAAAGGCTTTAATATATCATACTACATGCACTTTTAGTATACTTAAATATCCATAGAATTACTTAATGGAAATACTATCCTATCGGGTTTTGCTAAAAGCAGGTCCGCGGCCCACGGCTCGCGGTCCACGGTCCGCGGCCGCGACGGCCAAGCGGCCTGGCAGCCCGAAGGCCCAGCGACCCGCAACGGCCTGCGACCCGTACGCCCGGTGGCCCAGTTCTGATTTTCCACAGTTTTTTTTTGTCCAGCGGTAAATCCACGCGCATGCACAGATCTGCATCGGGTTTGGGCGTGCAAAAGGGAAGACAGTGAGTTTGAATTCGATGACCATCTAATCATTTGAATCCTTGTTTCTGTTTGTTGCATGTTGTTCAGATAAAACATTTTGATTCTCTGTTCATTAGGCTCTTTACAGAAACCGCTAACACAGTAGAGGACTTTCATTATCGAACGATTTAAGTTCTTTTTAAACCATACTTTAAAAGTGAAAATATCATAACAACAAAGGAAAAGAAAATATGAACCAAGGGCAAAATTGAAGCACAACACAAACAACGAATTTGAATTTCTTGATGGTGGGGCTTAATTTTTTCACCTTTCGCCGTGATGAAAAAGTACTCCTTTTTACACCCGAAATAATTTACCGTATTTCTTCGCTCAATCTCGAATAAGGAGCTGCCTCCTCGATGTCCGACGGCGTAATGTCGGCAAATCGATCGGTCGCCCGACTGAGAAGCAGAGTTTGCTTGTTGACCTTAGTGACAATGAGACTGAAATCGAGTAAGTACCATTAAGAGATTTACCCGAACACAGAGTTTCCTTAGTAATTTACAAAAACTTTCAATGAACAGTTAAAATTCTGTTACTTGCTGAAAATGGTGCAAATTTAAGAATTGCCCAGCCTCGTATAAGAGCCCACCGCCCTTGAGGACCAGTTATTTAATAAACGCCCAGGGCGCTAACCGTATTCGAATAAATACGGTACTTACATAGCCGGAAAGCAATGTTTGAGAACACGCTTTCCTTCTAGGGTGGAGTTCCTGTAAATAGATCGACATATCTCTGTATAGAAAAGATTGGCAGCTCACATATCGCATCACTTATGATATTTTCACTTTCAAAGTATGCTTTGAAAATAACTTTCATCGTTCGATAATGAAAGTCCTCTATTGTGCTATCGGTTTCTGTAAAGAGATTAATAAACATAGAATCGAAACGTTTTTATCTGAACGACATGCAACAAACAGAAACAAGGATCCAAACCCGATGCAGATCTGTGGATGCGCGTGGATTTACTGCTGGACAAAAAAAACTGTGGAAAATCAGGACTGGGCCATCGGGCCTCCAGGCCGCCAGGCCTTCGGGTCGCAGGCCGTTGGGGGCCGCTGGGCCTTCGGGCTGCCAGGCCGCTGGGCCGTCGCGGGCCGCGGGCCGCGGGCCTGCTTTTAATTAGCAAAACCCTATCCTATCGAGGGTTGCATTGCGGAAGTTTGCGAGCTTAAACCAGCCTCGTGAATCTCTTAACTAAATTAAGCTGGTTGTTGCGTGTTAACAACAGGGCGTGCTTTTATTCCAAGTCTTTAGTCAAAGTTAGTTTTATAATCATATAATTTATCAAGGATTTCTCAAAATGATTGTAAAACGGTAATACTAAACAATTTGGCCGCAAAATAATCTTTAATTAACGCAAGCAAATGTTCATGCACAGATTTTGACCTACCATGTGTCGTTTATCAGGCATTTTCAGTGTTGACAGAGGCAAAGAAAGAAGACGAGAAAAAACGAGAAACCTTGCTCCTTTTCTACGAACGTACGAGTATTTGTTTGGATCCGAGGCATGAAAATGTTCTTGCAATTTTGGAGAAAAATATCGGAAACGTCTGGGAGAAAATCTATTACCACAAACATGTTCTACAAAGAAAAGAGTACATTGTACTCGTTGCAGGTTGGTTATAAGTGTATTATTTGACATAGCCTCCTTATTCACTAGACTAAAATCCGTGACTAGAGTATAGGAAAAGGCAACCTTGGCTATTCATTAGGCTAATAACTTGTATCAATTCAGAAAAAATTATCAAGCCTTGGAAACTAGATTATAAACCAGCTTCAGTGGAATCGACTCATTGCTGCCGTTGTTGTTTTAAGTTCCCCTTAATTTATACTTATTCACAATAACCAGGCGAAACAAGTTCAGGAAAAAGCACCCTGTTGAATCTGATCCTTGGAGAACAACTTCTTCCTGACTCCTTTCTCAGAAGCTCATCCACCATCGTTGAACTTAGATATGGAGATACACCAAAGTTGGTGGCGCACTACAAAAACAAAGAATCTGGAAATACCACGGAGACTGTCCTACTAAACAAGCCATCTGAAGCCTCCGAGCTGAGTTACCTTCAACAGATTTCATCTTTTGTCCACCTGAAGGAGAACAGAGAGGGGGGTTCAAAGTACAAAAAGATTGAGCTGTTTTGGCCACACAATCTGTTGAAGGTAGTTATAAGAAATAAGCCAAGCTCAGTAATCATTTAAAGTAATAGAGATCGATCCAAATCTGAAAATTGATCTTTATGCCAGCAAGCTTGTGAATGTTCTCTGCACTATGCCTGAGTGTCTGATTCCATGGTATCATTTACAAGTGTTTGTTTACGAGCCACCTGAGTGGCTCAAATTGATATTACGGATGGTAAGGATGTTTTAAACGTTCAAAGTCCTAACAGTCCCTGGTTCGCCATTCAGCTCCCATTTTTCACAGTCACCGCTTGCTGTTATTTGGTTTCCTTGGTTTTTATTTTCCCGTCGCAAGCATCAACAATTAACCAAGCACATGTTAAATCAGTGCCTCAATCCAATATAAGGTTTTTTTCTCGGAGAATCAATCGAGATGCACTCTAAAGGGCGATATTTAAATACTAATGTTTATGTATCGTGTGTTGTTCGATATCGTCTTTATCGTATCTTTCAGGAAAATATTGTCATAGTTGACAGCCCAGGTGTCGGTGAATCTGCCATCATGGATGACATAGTAAAAGCATACCTTCCGGAGGCTTTCGCTTTTATCTACGTCATCAACTGTGAAAACGCCAGTGGGATACAGAAAGACAAGGTAAGTACATTAATTTGTCGTCCAAAGAGGAGTCCAACTACATAGATGGTTGAAGAGAACGAAATTTGCTGCAAAAACCATATAATTTTTCAAATCTGCCATTGCCTTACTTGCAAGACTAAATTAATTGTTTAAAAGAGACAAAGAAGAAGGACCAAAAGAAAAAATATCAGTATCCCAGTTTTCAAGAAAATTATTTTCCACACCAGCAGCGTAGTGGTAATTATTAATGGTCAATCAATCAATCAATGAAGTTTATTGTCTTTACGTGAGGCATGATTACCCAGATTGCCCGGGCCAGAGGCTCATGTATGAAACTCGAGACAGCAACCCACCCATCCCACCCCAGGAGAGGACATCCATCACACAGTAATCTCATGCGTGGGAAATTAACGTCTGCTACCCCTAACTCTGCAGGAGACGAGACCTCCATTTATTCGTCCCTATCCGAGAAGACTAGGATAACTAACCATTTCTTGATGTTATAGAAAGGCAGCATATTATTCTCAATTATTTGAGTGTTCGTCCGGCCGGGGCTCGAACCCTCCACCTCCCGCACAACAGTCCAGTGCCCTATCCATTGAGCTAACAGGGAGGCGGTTAAATTAGTGGTAGGGCCTTGAGACGGGGACGTTTGGCGTATGATTAAGGGTTTTTTCTCCCTAAAATTTAGGACAGATCTTTTGTCTGTACCGTTTAGTTTAGAAAACAATAATGAGGTTTCGCTGGGATCTCGTTGAGAAAAAGAAGGTTTCAAAAGCAACAAAATTTTGATGATGAACAACAAGACAAAAACAAGGTAAGGGTGTCTTTGAGTTTCAAAACCCTCATACAAAATGGCAACGGAAGCACATCGAACTTAACGAGCATGATTAGCTACTGCGCAGCAATTAAGTGCCGCAAAATGTTTCAAAAATTATAGCTTATTCTGTATTTTTGCCTCCAGGTGGAAAATCTCTTTGAGCACGCTAGACAGGTGTCCCTTGACAAACAAAGGGTATCTTCTTCCAATTGTGCTCTGTTCGTTTGCAACAAGTGGGACCGGGTGCCGTCAGAAGAAACTGATGAAGTGAAGAACTACATCGTGAGGAAACTGGTGTACTGCTGGCCTAGTTTAGATCCAGAATCTCAGATTATTTACATGTCAGCCAAAGACGCAAGTAGGGCCCAGAAGCTTGGAAGAGTCACGAAAGAGTTTGGTGAACTCATGAATGGTATCAAGTCGATGGTCTTGAAAAGTATTGAGTCAAGACTACAAATTCAGTGGAGGTAACTTGCTTTACATCCTTAATGACAAAATAATTGTGTAAGAACTTGATTTGCTTGTGATGAAAATGTTTCTTTAGTTCTAACAATGTAAATGACAAGTCGTGTATCTTATTAAAATGTAATGACATGATTTTTCTCTGGAAATTTGGAAAATTAAGCAGTGCTAGATATCCTACAAGGGCCTCAAATTACACCCACAGGGGTGTAATTTGAGGGGCTTTACAGAGAAATGTAAGAGGTCAGGATATTTAATCGGTGACTGCAAGTCAGTAACAGACGTTTTTCATAGCGATAGTGAGCAAGTTTTACTAGAATTTTTGCTAATTTATGTGGTACTAACCAATAGGTAGCCATCTTGGACATACTTAAAATGGAGTTGGCAATTTAAGCTTACAGTCAATGTCAGCCAAAGATTCGAAACATTTCAATGGCTGTAAAGATCAACGGGGTGGAGTTCTTTAGTTAATAAGTTAAGATTATTTAAACGTGCATACTAATGCAATACCCTTACTGTTCACCTCTACCGATTACATATGTGCATAAATCGAAAATCGTTTGAACGTATCTCATAAAAAAGTTAATATGAACGATGCGATGGTACTTGAAATAGGACAATGGTTTCTAATTTGAGACTTAAAATTACGAAACCTACCTTAACGGTATTCATAAACAAATAGATATCGTAACCAAGCATGGAAATAAATGGAAGACAATTACAATAATTATGGCTTTGTTCTTAGGTGGCTCGACGACCTCCTTGCACGTATTTACTATCTCACGAAAGCGTTCATGATTAATTCTTCCGAAAATCGTGAAAATTTGATAGCGAGAATGAAGTTGATCACTGACCACCTTCATAGCATCGAAAGGCAGCAAGGTAAAGTAAGCAAGGAGTTGCAAACGTTCCTCGAAAACAAGACAGACAGTGCTCTGACTGCACTGTCCAGATTTCTTAAGTCTCCAGAGTTTATGGAGAAGTTTTCCTCGTGGTCATTAGATGATGTTCCAAATACTGAAGGAAGTTGGGAGGTGACCAAGAGCTACATTCAAAAGTCGCTGACAAAGCGACTCCAAGAGAGGATCGAGGAATGGGAAGAAAAGAATCATGTCTTTTCCGATGCTCGGTCCTCTTTGATTCGATACTTTCGGGAGAGGTTCAGCTACGTCGAGGGTCAACTTCGAGCGCTAGAGGGCTCTCTGCTAGCTGGAGACACTGCCAGCTCAGCAAGTGGCCCTTTGGCATCAGATGACTTTAGCATCGTAGAGAAAGTCTTCATCGGGGTCACAAGTCCAATTTGGGTTCCAGTCGGTCTGGTTGTCTTAGTTTTCAGTGTCCCAGTAGTTGGCGCCTTGGCCGTTAAAGAGAAGTGGGAGGACTGGAATGAAAGACGAAAGTACGAAAAAGACAAGTGTGGCTTCATGGCAAAAGCTTCCCAAGAATATCTTAAGGAAACAGTTGAAGAAAAACATCTAAAGTCCTTCGTGGTGGAACAGCTTAAAGAAGCTGAGGTTTGTCTTAAACAGGTCTTAGCTCGGATACCTCAGCTCATACAAGAGGAAAAGATGTTGTGTCAACAACTGAGAGAAGAAAGCCGCCGTAAGAAAGACATAGAGGATTTCTACAAACCGTTACACGAGGAGAGCGTACAATTAAGGGATGAGATGGCCCTATTTTACATCACAGAGATCCATACCATGGACATCAATTGCAACGATTTGGAGTGGCAAGACGATGCGCTTCTTGGAGGTGGAGCGTTCGCTGCTGTTTATCGAGGAACATTGAAGATACGAGGAGACGATAAACCCGTAGATGTGGCTGTAAAAGTGAGGAACGAGGAGCTTAACGATGCTACAGCTCGTGGCTTCCTTTCTGACACAGAGATACTCAGGTTGGTTTTCTTATCCCTAGATCTTGAAGTTTTCTACATTTTCCCAATTTTCTTTCCTGCTCAAAGAGCTCGTGGTGGTGGGTTGCAAGGCATCAACTAGAAAGTGGAGAATGTAATAGGAAGATTTATGTATAGTAAATTAAATGATGTTTTCCTGACAATATCGGAACACGTGGAATCTAGGTATATATCAAGGCACATCGAGATGGTAATTGAGAATGACCTTAACAGTGGGACTTCTCACCATTCATTCTACCAAGAGGTCTTTATCTTTGAAACCCTTGAGTCACTTAAGACCGACAAGCATCTAATTGTTCCATTCATCATCATTGCTGACTCAAACATTTACGTCATGAGAATAAGGGAAATGATCGCCAACAGAAAAAGCTATTTGATTAGAATTAAAAATCTTCATTTTAGAGAATAGTCTAGAAAATGTGCACACTGTTTTTAAAAAGAGTGTGGGTTATTTTACATACACGCATTTACCTTTTGTAGGAGACTGAATCATCCCTTTATTGTAAAGTTCTATGGTGCAGCACTGCGTAAGGAAGGGGATCAGCTGAAAGCAATACTGGTGATGGAACTCTGCAAAGAAAACTTGATGAGGCACATTTTCCATGATAAAAGCAATATACCTGGTGAGTCATCATCATCTGTTACAGCTACGAGAGATGTGATCGTATGGGCAAAAGAAATTGCCGATGCTCTGAACTACATTCACCAACAAGGTATCGTTCACAGAGATCTGAAGCTGGAAAATGTATTGGTAAGTTAAGAATTGGAACTACTGGCTATCGCAACCACAAATCATTTCCTTTGTTTTTGACTCTGTCTTTCTTGTCTTATTTTTCCATTTAATTCCTGTTCTTTGAAGAGTCAGGATTGAATTGATTATTTTCCACCTAAAACCAGTGTGACAACGCATTCCAGACTAACGCCTCCAGGCACCTTGTTTTCTTTTTCACTTTGCCTTGCCCTCTTTAAGAGGGAAAATTTTGGACTTTGGTATTGAACCTGTATCATATTACATGAGTATTATCTTCTCATCCCACAGCTGTCGCTAGAAAATGTTGCCAAAGTAGCCGATGTAGGTATTTCCAAAGAAGCCAAAGCGACGATTACAGTTACCATAACGAGAACTCCAATGTATCTCGCTCCAGAAGTGATTAAGTCCTGTATGTACGATTACAAAGCAGACGTGTACAGCTTTGGTATAATGCTCTGGGAGATGTGGTACGGTAAGAGTGCTCTTCTTGATGTGAGAGGAGATGTGAAGGAGTTTTATGACAAGGTGCTTAAGGGCGCAAGACCTGCACATGTCGAAGGCTCAATCAGGCCTCCGACTGGTTTGCACGATCTCATGCAGCAGTGCTGGGACAAAAAACCTGATAATCGACCAGATGCTGCAAAGTGTCACAAGAAGTTGACTCAGCTCTATCAGGACGCTGCAGCACCATCTTAGAAAACTCTGATTATTAGGCAACCACTTTCAATGTGTTAACTTTTTAAGTGTAGACTTTTGTGGAGCAGCAGGAATCCCTTATGACTGTTGTAGCAAATGGAATAGCCTCACCTGGGCCAGTTTTCCTGTTTAAAACTTAGATCGTACATTATAGAAACCTATTCTGGTCTTAGTGAGTGTCAAGGATGGTATCTTACTGTTAGTAGTGTCCTTGCGGTCTCCCTCATAGTCTAATCATCGTCTCATAGTATCGTTAAGTAGACCATACAAGAGTTCCGATGATTGAGTAGATTACTTTAACTTAGAGCTGGTTAAAATGTGTATCAATCCCCTTAGGGCTGATTTGTTTTCGCTCTTGACGAATAGCGGCCAAGTTGCAAATTTTAATGCCGGAAGAGCAACAAGAAAATGCTGTAGGCGAATAATGCTCTGTCAGCTTGTATGAAAGCTTTTTGCCGGATTTAACAGTTAGTCTCACTATCTGGTATGAGACACTTGTGATAAGAGACTTCTCATAGAAAATTCTGTTTTTTAAGTAGTTACATGAAATGAAATGCAGGAAGGTCAGAAATCATCCACCCACCTGTTGCATAACCATAGAGAAAGCACGAAAAGGGTCAAAGGACGTGAACTGAATTGAAGTTCCCTTGAACGGATTTCAAACACTAAGAGGCGTACATTTTCATGAATGAATTGTGCAATCAACATTGGCAAGAGATAACAAGGTACAAACATTTCCTCTTGATATTGGTAAATGAGGCAAGGAGACATTTGCGAACAAGTCTAGGGTTAGACGCGATTATTTGCCTCTTAACATTGCAAATTACAATGGCCAAATAAAGACTTGACCCGGTTATTCTTCAAAGGATCTTCCCAGGCCTTTTAATAACGCTCATTTCCTTACCAAGTCATGTACGTTGTATAAGTTATTGAGAAGTTTTCTTAGTGGACATGAATTGTGTTACAAACTATGAACGCGCAGGAAAAGTGTTTACGAACAGCTTACTGTTCACGTTGTGAAATGTTCACTTTTTAGTGTTCTCTGATACGACTTTATGAACAAAACAAATAATGTGAAGGTGTAGTCTGATCGTCCGGGTGAGTGTAGTCCTGAGAAGGACTGTTGTCGGTGGCAGTGACTGACGTTTCGACAACCTGTGCGGAAGTCATCATCAGAGTCAAGTGACTCTGACTCTGATGATGACTTCCGCACAGGTTGTCGAAACGTCAGTCACTGCCACCGACAACAGTCCTTCTCAGGACTACACTCACCCGGACGATCAGACTACACCTTCACATGTTACCCCCGGGTTCAAACCATTTACCCCAAAACAAATAATGTTGTTTCTTTTGTAACAACCACACAACGCTTTCTCATTTTGAATTACACTTTAAGCGCAGAGTTTTCCTTATTTGGACGTTAGTTTTAACAATTAGGAGAATCACTTGGATCAAAACCTCGGATAATTCTCAGTTTTATCTAGGGCGTATTCGTTCACGTCACGCTTTTAGACCAATCGCGCGCCAGCAAAAATATTTGATTGATCATAATGCGTTCTATAAGCAACAGGACATGCTTTCATTTCAAGTTTGTCGTCGAAGTTTTTTGTTAAATTAAACAATACAGACTTCTCAAAATAAACGTAAACCGGTACAATTAGCCAATTTAGCTAAAATTGTAATCTTTGATTTACCCAGCCGAATGTTACTGAACAGCATTTGCTTTAAGATAACAAACGAGCGACCTCGCTCAATTTTTACGAACGCTCAGAGTGTTTGTTTGAACACGTTGGATGGAAAAGCTCTCAACCTATTGGAAAAGACAATTGTTTAGTAACTTTACGCTAGTTTTATAATGTTCGTAAAGACGCGTAAAGGTAGATTGACGTAAAGCTCTCGTAAAGGTATCGTAAGGCTGAAGAGCCAGATTTACGTTCAGTGTAAAGTTTGCGTAAAGCTAAAACTTTACTTGACTGAAATAAGAGTTGTTGTGAGAAACAATTTGTCTAGACATATTAATGCTGTTTTCGATTTTACCTCAAGGTTGTGATAAGCCATATATTTCGCAAAACACGTAAAGCTTTCTTTAATCAAGTGCAAGTGGCGTAATTCCTATTAACATGGGGTGTCTCGTAGCCCGCCGTAATCAATTGGTTTTTATGCGTTATCTTATCTACATGAGAAGTGGGAAAAAGAAGAACCTGGGTAGATTCACCCAGTTCACATAGGTATGAATACCTTAGTGTTTAGTAAATAGCAGTGTGGAGATTGGCTCTGCTGATGAAAACGAATTTAAAAAGACGGGAAATGAAGTAGAATTTGAGATTTCTGGTGGGAATGAGGTGGGAAGGAGACTCTCCTGTCCGTTTTAAACTATTAAACAGCTCTAGAAGAATTGTTACTCACCCCCCTCCCCCCCTTATTTTTATCATTTTACCCTTACCAGGCGAAACAAGTTCAGGCAAGAGCACCTCGTTGAATCTTATCCTTGGAGAGCAGCTTCTTCCGTGCTCTTCTCTTTGCATCACATCCACCATTTGTGAACTAAGATATGAAGATACACCAATACTGGTGGCGCACTTAAATGACAAAGAATCTAGATTTCGTGCCTTCGTAAACCAGTTATCCGAAGCCTCCAGGTAGACCTACCTTCTACAGATTTCCAATTTTGTCAGCCTGAAAGAATCTAAGTATAGAGAGAGGGGCTCAGATTTCTAAAAGATTGAGCCATTTTGGCCACACAACCTGTTGAAGGTTAGAGAAATAACACATTCCCTATTAGATTCAAGAGCTTTTCAAGTTTGCGATAATTTCCCTAATTCGCATAAGCCTAGTCACCCTCAGATATTAAAATGTTACGTCTTCAAATCCTAACAGTCCCTTTTCTCATGACTATTGCTTCCTATGGAGGTGAAGCCAAATGTTGTCTTGTAAAGCGAGTGGAAGGAACAATAGATACGAACGCCCTCTTAGCCCGCAACGAAGGCTGTCGAGCATACGTGACATTCCTCGACTTTGGCTATTCTTTGTTTCGGAACATCTCCAGTCGTTCAACGCTTAAAACCCAATCTTGACCCAATTTTGACCTGATGCTTCCCGGTGTTTGTTTGTTAAGTAAGAGTGCAGGGAAGTTGAAATCTTATCAACAGTAAAATACAGTAATATTGTAGCAGGCAGTGGTTTTAATCACCGAACTAGGTTTACCTTTCGTTCTTTTCGTCCTAAAATGAGCTTTATCAAACGAAACAATAACTCACTAAATAAAAATTTAACTCAATAAGGATCGTAGTTAAATAATTATTTTCTCCTGTTTCCTGTATGTAACACTCGACGATATAGTTCCTGTAGCCACGTGCTTCACAGTCCAATCTTGTATTTTTTCGGAGTTGTCGGTTTCAATAGACTTCATTTTGAATTAATTAGCGTTATTCTATACACGAGTAACATGTTTCTGAACAACTGAGCAACATTAATCCCGCGAACGTTTGGATCACGGTTTGGTTGAAGACTTATATTTAAACAAAGATCCCTTACGTGAAGTCATTACAGCCTCCTTTTCAACGAAATGGAAATAAAGAAACCCCGTTATCATGATACGCTTTGTAAACACTCATTATCAAGAGGTGTTGACCATCCTGCCAAGTTATATCGCTATTATGGGAGCAATGCAACAATTTCAGGACTGCAATCACCTTTTGGGATACAGCAATATGAACGGTAAGTTGATGTTATGTTAAATAAGCTGTAGATTGGATGTAAAATGCAAAACAATTGAGTTTGCGTGTGAATGTGTACATTTTCGAATAACTGACTGCACTATCAAATCGGCTCATTTTATCCAACTTTAAAATTTGATTAAATCGCACTGAATCATTTCCCCAAAAAACCCTTTGGAGATCGAAAAGAACCACACTTCGCCTTCCAAAAGCCAGATTTTCAGTCGATCATTTTGTATAGCACGTAGTTAAATAACGGGTTACTTTTGACCTATTTTTAATCTTGTCAGAAGAAGGTCGGATAAATTTAATTACATTGTGTAAATAAATGATCAAGAAGTGCTCAAATTGCCGTCAACACATGTATGGATGTTGTTTTTCAAGATTTGGTACTTTTTATCGGTCCAAGTGTTTTTAATTCGTGGAGCGACGCTCCGAGATTCGTCTGAAATTTGAGCTTCAAAAGCGGCATTTTGGCGAAATTCAGTTGCTATCGATTTTCTCCAAAATAAATCGATATTCAGCCAAACGAAGTATGCAGTGCTTTGTTTCACCATAGGGCCTACCTAACTTGAGAATATGAGCCGAATCGATTTTTTGGCTGTTGCCACCATATTTTGAAAATGTTCGATTTTTGGCCACATTTGCTCTTAAGAGACGACACTGGCCAGAAAATGTTCTCCAAGACGGATTGGTTGACAGAGCAGCAGATTGGTCGATACTTCAGCCGGCTATCTGCCCTAACCAGAGCTGGTTTACTGCAGCGTTCCTCCGCTGTAAGCATGACTGAGGACGAAGAGCCTTACACGTCGATACTGACCAAACGTGGCAGGAGATAAGGTGGGACCTTGAACTTTAGATTATTCATTTGTCCTCTTTCAGTTGCCAGCTGCTGGAGGTAGGTTTTTTATTAATTGCGCATTATAATTCGCCTTTTAATTTGCAAGCAAAAAGAGCTCAGCTAATCGTGAGAATTTATACCCATATTTTTAGTTTACAGTTAGCCCCATTCAGATTCTCCAGAAGTCCACATCTGATTCAATTTTCGTAACTTTTTGGCAGATGTGAGGTGGCAAAATTTAATCGAAGACCGCAGGGTAGGGCACAGCTACCATTAAGTTACTAAAAGTACAGACCTTTGCCTCTCGCATTTCGTTCAAACTTATTGTCTTGCCTCCGAAACCAACTGAATATTTTTCGAATTTTTTCATCATTACCAAACTTGAATATAAACTTGCGCGAAGCCTACTGATCAAAATGATGCGGCCTCATTCTTTAACTTACGCAATTTAAGATCGAGCTTGAGAGAGACTCATATTTTATTCATGTAGTTACAGTATGTTTAAGAAAAATCCATATATTTTTATTGATCAATAAGCAAGCAAATAGCAAAGAGATCTGCAGAATTTTCGAAAGTTGTTCCTCAGCAGACAACGTGAACAACGCGCTTGAATAATTCATCATCCCTGGGAAACGTTTCCAAGTCACGCCACAGATATTTACTTCGGCCAAGTTCTGCATGGAAATGTTCGATAGTATAGTAAGTGACAACGATAACACTATTCTAGTTTTATATTCTGGAATAATAGCGCAATTTCTTTATTTAAAATAGTTACTGAAATTTCCTTTAAAGCGAGAAGGCACAGCTTCTCTCGACTGTGCTGCAAACGGAAACTTGTATGTCAACAGGAGTGCGGCATATGACTTTAAAATCTCCTCTCCTGTTACAATCTCTTGATTGTAATATATGATGCTAAACAATCAAATAAAAGACTAATAAATGTTTTTTTTTTAAGTAAGAAAGTCATATTTGCCTAATGTTAGCAAATCTCCAAAATAAACGACAGAAGGGAGAAACGATACGATTCTCCCATCAATATTTCGCCAGCATGCTTCTCTTTAAACGCAAAATTTCCAATTTCTACCCAGAATCTGGAAAGTTGCTTTCATTTCTTAGCTTCCTTGATTAATTATCTTGTTTGACGAGCTATTAATGATGGTATACTTGCCTGAATGGCTGCCTACAGCTAGAATTGCGTGACAGGTGTAGTTGAGAGAAGCTTTCACAGTGGCAGATTTCAAAAGGCATTCCAGACAAAAGTATGGCAGTACTCAAAGGTTTTTTTAATGAACTTCAGAGATGAAATGATGGACAATAAAGGGGCGTTCAAATTGGTGTTGTAGCTTTCTGGCAAGGAGAGATATTTGATCTCAAAGTTACCAAATATTTGAGCAGAGTTCACGACGAGCTTTATACGACTTTGAATTTCTTGACTCCTACCGATTTTGCGCTATTGAATGGCGCAAAGTCAGGAGGGGGTCTAGTTTTTCTTCACGTAGCATCTCTACCGGCAAAAATTTAATGAAGGATTTTCACTAGAAAGGTGTTGAGAAGTGAGGTTCGGCACATGGCTATCTATCAACAGATTTAATTTGACACGTCAGTCTAGACAACATTATGAGGTAAGTATCGAGTGCGCTCCGTAGATCACAAAATGTAGAAAATGTATCTTCTCAACGTAAACAAAAATTACGAGACGCCCATATTGAAGTGTGCGTCGTTCCCTTTATGTTGAGCCAAGCAGGAGCACTTTTAGTAAAGAAATCTTTGAGAAAAAGTAAGTATTATAAGTACGAACCTATGAGAGAATTATTAGCTAGTACGAACATAGTTCTCAAAGCCATTAATCAATCGATCGATGATACAGCGCGCGATAGTTGCTTTTCTTATCAGAGTAGGAAAACAGTAACCTTGACTCTTAGCAGAGCGTATTATTTTGTGGTTCCTGCTTCTACATTCAACAGTTACCTAAAGCCAGCTGAAAGATGCTACAAATTAACATGCGAGAGGGTCAATGTGGCGAAAAAAAGTTCATTTGAAATTTTTTCACCCAGCAAAAAGGTTCAGCTATTTCTAAACTGGAAAAATATTTATATTTTCTAAAACTGGCCTCTTGGCTGGATTGAGGTGCACTGCATTCTGAAGTATTAAGGATAAGGCTTCCATCTCTTATTTTTGTAAACATTAGTCGCCATAATTCCCAGACTAAAAATGTTACTAGCGACACTCAGTCCATGTTGTCCCCCTCTCAACGAGTTCTCCTTCATCGACGTGCTGAAGCCACCCATATGAAAGGACAAAACTCTTCGTATGTCCTTTAAAACTTACAACCTTGGTGACGTGGAGCGAGCTCTGTCTGACCAAGTTAAGGTAAAGTTGTGCTTGACAAAATCCTTCATTGGCTCCACAGAAATAACAAACGGTGTTGTTTAAATCTGTCGGGGCAAGCCTGCTCTAGAAGCTGCAAAAAAAAAAAAAATGCAAAATTCCAAGAAAGCCTCTCTGCAGTCACAACCAGTCATAGATGTTGGAGAAGAAACGGAACTATTAGATAATGTGAATTCATATGGTATCCAATTTTTGAGAATTCAACAAATAGAATTATATGGGAGAAGCCCAATCTATAAAATATATGACAATGTAACTAAGAGACAAATATATATGACTCTTTTGACAACATATCTTTTCTTTTCTTGCTTACCTACATGTTAATCTTTCTCAAAGCACTAAGAAATGTCACTCCAAGGTTTCCATCACAATAATACACCACCTAGGTAGAAACAATATAGGCACTGAATAACATCAAAACCATTATTATAGACATTCATAGTTACTTGTATTGTACTACATACAGTGGATAAACACATACATGTAGATGCCATCAAATGAGACATTCAGTTTTTATTGTGGCTTAATCTTGTTAAGACTGAAATATTTAAGACAACCACTCACAGTAACGATTCAAATACATGTAGTATGAAAAATACTTTTGGCCTCATTGTAGAATAGGTAACAACAATATTCTTTTGCTTGCTTTAAGTAGTTGAATGAAGACTGAAGTGATCATGTTAAGTTCATTATAATTTCCACTTTTGTGTGCAAATGAGAACCACATGGAAAAAATTACCATACAATCATCACTAGATAGATAAGCCAAGCTCCTTTCCTGTTTCAGGCAAGCCAAGCAGTGATCTCAACATTTATTCACTAAAAAAAATATGAAAATAAAGAACCAAAATTGTTCATATGATATTACCCTGTTAGTGCCTGGCAATCACCTGTAAAAATTAGACTTCCACAGAGTCCCAGCTTAAAATAGGTGAACCTTTTGTCTGCTCTAGAGAACGAAAGTTCCAAAATTATTGTCCTCTGGTTACAAATTAGGATATTATCAATCAAAATATAGACTTGTTTATGTGTAATTACATTACCATTTTAGTGCCCAAGAAACACCTGAGGGTAAAATTCCCACAGAGTCACAGCTTGAAAAGCCGAGTTCCTCTACTGTTTCAGGCAGGCCAAACAGTGATATCAACAGTTTTTCATGCTCTAAAAGCTAATTTCAAAAATGGTTCAAGTAAAATTGATAACATTTTAGTGCCCTAGAAACACCTGAGGATAAATTTCCCACAGAGTCACAGCTTGAAAAGCCAGGTTCCTCTGCTGTTTCAGGCAGGCCAAACAGTGATACCAACAGTCTTTTACTCAACACAAATTAAATTCAGTAATGGCTCATGTGGAATTAATAACACTTTAGTGCCTAAGAAAAACCTGAGGATAAATTTCCCACAGAGTCACAGCTTGAAAAGCCAGGTTCCTCTGCTGTTTCAGGCAGGCCAAACAGTGATATCAACAGTCTTTTTACTCAACACAAATTAAATTCAATAATGGCTCATGTGGAATTAATGACACTTTAGTGCCCAAGAAACACCTGGGGATAAATTTCCCACAGAGTCACAGCCTGAAAAGCTAGTTTCCTCTACTGTTTCAGGCAGGCCAAATGGTGGTACCAACAATCTTTTACTTACAACAAACTAATTCCTCTAATTAGTTTGAAAGGGAAATTTTACCATTTTAGGGCCCAAGGAACACAGAGCTGCTGTTTGAAAAGCACAGTTCCTCTGCTGTTCCAGGCATGTCAAACACTTACCAAAGTTTCCAGCTCAAATATTTTGTTCCCAAAAAGTACCTGGAGATGTCATTTCTCACAGAGTCACAGCTTAAAAAAGCCAAGTTTCTCTGTTACTTCAGGAAGGCCAGACAGTAACTGAAATTGAAAAGGACAATTATTAACACTGACAGTGAATTATTTGAATGGTGCAAAAGTAGTGGCTACATGTAGTGGCCCATTCCATAAAAAAAGAATTAAAAACTCAAAAAGAAGCCCATTTAATGATCTGAATCATTAACTTCTGTCAACTATTCAAGAGTTTTAACTTCCTCAAGTCATCTTTTGGATCAGACATAATTTCTTGATTAAGGTTTTGACTTCAAATAGTATCCACATGTATCCATCCAAAGAGGAAGGCTGTTAAGAATACAAAGGGGAATGGTATCTCAATGCTAAAATTGGTAAAGGAACAAAGTGGATATTCCAAGGGGTAGGTGGCTCACACCAAAAACCTTCTGAAGGGGATGTAGGGATACCTGTTTTCTAGAAACATTGACACTGCTTAGCCTCAAGTTTTGTTTGTTTAGTTTTTGTTTTTGTTTTTTTTGGGAAAAAGTGTTCAAATTACCCTTAATGTATGACATAACAAACAGAGTTCAACACTGAGTCCATGCCCAGCTAGCACAAAATTTTTTTCATTGACTTTTTCAAGAAGCATGTATAGTCAAATGTAACTAAGAAAAAAATAAAAGTAAAATGATAATTTACAAAAATTATATTTAATAAAATATGACCCAAACCTGAAAAGGTTAAAAGTAATTTTTTATGTAAAGCATAATCCAATCTGAAATGCAACCTTTAAAGTTAGCTTTGTAATGTTTGCCATCAACAGTGAAGCCTTCTTCTTTCAGAACTTTATTCTCCTCATTTAGCCAAACAATCAACTTCTTTGTGATAGCTAAATCAATTGGAACAATTCCAATTCTCTCCCTGCAGTACAAACAAACAGTGTTATCATTATCAGCAGCAGCATCGTGCAGTACATGTATGTGCACAAATTGAAGGTGGATTTAAATGTTCATCTTAGATTCAGCCATTTAGATAACCCAAATATTTCCCTTACCAGTAAGAGGTCTTCCAGCTCGTTTCATGAATAAACGAGGTCCTATCAATTTATCCAACCTCAGCAGATCTTTAAGCGGTCGCTTTATATCTGAAAAGAGACAGGCGCGACCACTGTGTCGGCTATACTGTAGCAGGCGTAGTTAGTGGCGTCTCCAATCCAAGCGATCCAAGCTGTCTTGAGCTGCCGCGAAAATTCGATCTTCCAGCCATTTCCGAGTCAAACTGGTGAAAATTTAATAATTCTCTCACCAACCTAAATTGATCTGAAGCAACCACTAGCTATTCAACGAGATTTTTTCGTCGTAACGCTCTTCTAATTATTCTGAAGAGGGCTGAAACATTAACAGTGTCCTTCTTTAGCAACGAACCAAACCACGGTGGGTCGACCTGTCCACCATTTCCATCCACCAGATCGCGGACGCATACTTCTGCAATGTCCTCAATCACTCCTCATGAACTCTTTTGATTTACAAAACCAGTCGTTTGATACAGTGTACCAAGTTTTGCCTGGATCGAGCGACAGTCCGAAAATTCGGCGAAGAGGATATCGCTTCGCCGCCATATCTCGTTCGCGCCAATTTTTGTATTACGCGCGACGAAGCACTTTGTAAAATATTAAGTGTAATTAGAGTCGACAACAAACCATTTATGGATACATGATCTGGTTTTCATTTGTACAGCGCACTCAAGATATATTTAGCACCTTCATCCACCGCAAACTGTGCAGTCATGACAGATCTGTAATTTTGCTAATTCGATTTTCTTGACTACCCCGGAAATTAGAACACATACCCAGCTGTGAATTTCAAAGTCGCATAAAGCTCGTCATGTAGAGGGAACTGGTTATGAAAGCCGGCGAACTTCAAACGATGGAACTCTTAGTGTTGGCTTATGGCAGGTCACGTGACCGCGAAGGTGCACAAAATATGAAGATGGCGACCAGCGAGTAGCCTAGCTTCGAGTTTATTCTTTTTTTACGGATGATCTAGAAATAATCTAACTGAAATATTATCTTAAGAGGATTCATAAGTGTGTCAGGGGTCAACTGCTCCGTCCTTGGCTGCGGATCGTGCAGACGATCTAAGGGAATAGGAATTTTTGAGCTGCCTGTAGCGAAAGGCGAGGCTCATCGAAAATGGCGCAACGACTGGCTCGGAGAAGTCATAAAAGCACGCAAAATCGACCAGGATTTCAGGGAGCAGATAAAAAACGACAAAGTACACGCTTGCGAGAAACACCTCAAACCCGAGGATATTGAAATATGTAAGTATCGCTTTATTTTCAGTCCAACATGTTAAAAGAAAGCTATTTCCAATTCGGTCAGTACAAAATGCAGACTGCAGATTGCAGATTGCAGACTGCAGACTGGGTATAAAATGCAGACTGGGTATAAAATGCAGACTGAGACCAAAATTGGGTATAAAATGCAGACTGACAGCAAAATTCTCGTTTCGTGCAATACGCGATATATTTTCATCGTTAACTCACCCCCCAGTCATGTAAGCGCCTTTCCGAGTTCGTTTCCTTGCAATTTCCTCTCTATATGCATAGACTGTGCTCAGTCTATGTGAACAGTCCGTTTATTTGTTGCGCTGAAACATGACAACACGTTCGATCGTAGAGCCGCCATCTTGAATAATCCGAGCAAACCCGAACGATAGCGATTTCCTATTTGTCATTACCGCTGGCCCATGCATGTATCAAATATGGCGGCTCTACGATCAAACGTGTTGTCATGTTTCAGCGCAACAAATAAACGGACTGTTCACATAGACTGACCACAGTCTATGCATATGGAGAGGAAATTGCAAGGAAACGAACTCGGAAAGGCGATTACATGACTGGGGGGTGAGTTAACGATGAAAATATATCGCGTATTGCACGAAACGAGAATTTTGCTGTCAGTCTGCATTTTATACCCAATTTTGGTCTCAGTCTGCATTTTATACCCAGTCTGCATTTTATACCCAGTCTGCAGTCTGCAATCTGCAGTCTGCAGTCTGCATTTTGTACTGACCGATTTCCAATTATTATTGATGCTTTTTATTTGTTGATAGGTTTAGAATAACAAAATGTGGCTGACAGGATCAGTGCACAGGCAGTTGGATTTTTTTTTAATGGTAATCTATGACAAATATCTCCCTACTCAAACTATTCCAAATCATTTGTGGTTATATTATTAAATCATCCATATTAATAATCAACATTTTGTTACAGGTTTCAGTTCTTCATCAGTTTGGTTACAATAGTAACACTTTTAGAATAGAGAGATCCATTTTATGTCAGAGTGACAATACCAAAGGAAGGAAAGATAGGAAGAAATATTGGGAACAGGTTACCGATGCCAAGTTGCCATGCCGAAAAAAAGTCAAACTGTAAAAATGCTGTGTACTAGCATGACCGCCACAGCCACAGAATTTTGAAATTTCCTGACAAAAGAAGAATTTTTTTCCCTTGATCATTAATTTTCCTGACCTTTGTCTTGCTAGTCACTTGGCTGAATAGAGCAATTATTAAAAAAATGCACCACCCTGTTGAAGACAACTACAATTGCAGGGTGAGTCCCTTTTGAGGATGCTCATCAGTGGAATTCCGGAGTATTTAAGCGAAAAAGAATTTCACATTGCTTGTTAGATTTTTCATTGGAATTCTAGGTTTGTCAGGGTCAACAAAAAAGTCAAGTTTGTGTGACTAAAACTAGAAACCTTGTTAGGGAGGTTTTAATTTTTTTGTCATATGTACTTCTAAAAAATATTATCCAGACCTCCCCCACAGAGGGGATTTTTCCTGACCCCCTCCCAACACTCTGGAAATTGCAATTAAGGTTCATACATTTCCTTGAAGTTTTTGGCCTTTGAGATCCCCCCATCCCCAAGAATTTTCAACCCTTTCTTTAAGCAGAGTATGACATTTTCTGGAACTACACAATGCCAATTAGGTTGTAGCCTTGCTTCTGCAGTCCTACAAATGTAAGATGACAAAAAGCTTAGGGAGTTTTTTTAATGTGAAATTGAGAAGAACATTGGCATGCCATCCACAAATGCCAATATTAAATAACAGACCACTTTTTCACAATCAAACAGTGATTACCGGGATAACATGTTTTTACAATTAAATAATTCATAAGTAGTCTTCCATAATCCTCCAAATTCCATTCAAACAAGCTATGATTGTATTTACAAGAAGTTCCACATTCACCTGAGAAAGTTTTACTTTGGCATTGTTACATTGTTTGGAACTAAAAATTAGAAACTAGGTTCTCTTAATAATGTTGTAAAAAACTTTGCTATTTGTTGTTCACAAAAGTAAATTAAATATAAATGGAGAGCTTTAACTTTGCTTCCCTTGTTCATTTTCTTAGCAACTCTGGCTAATGTCCTTGCAAAGAGACTTCCCCTTTGTTTGCTTCATTTTGATCTTGCTTTTCTCAATCACATCCTTTGTGAAGGAGAATGAGTGTACCCATACATACAAAGTCATAATGCCATGCAATACATCTTTCATCAGTTATGATCAATCCATAGTTAGAAAGAACATCACTATCACTAGTAGTTTGAGAGTTATTGTAACAATGTCAATTCCTTGTGAAGCCATTTTCTGAGCTAGCTGGCGGAAGTAGTGTTCTGCCACTACAAAAATCTTCTGAGCTGGCTCTGTAATTGACCATAGCCCACCACGGTTCAAACTTGAAATCAGATTTTGCTTTGAATCATCGATATACTCAAGTTTGGCAGCCTTTAGTATTGCCATAGCTTGCTGGCTCTCCACAGTACCAGTTCTTGCATGTTTCTTGTACAAATTGTGCAGCACATAACCTGCTAGGTATTGCAAGCCAGCCCTTTCCCTCTCAGATAATACTATTGTTCTTATCGTGTGAAGTTTGCCGGCTTTCATAACCAGTTCCCTCTATTAACTCTGATTTGAGTGAATGGAAAAGTGTGAAAACACACTAATTTATTCACCTCTGTTGATTGACAAGCCGTCAATCAAATCGATTGAAACTTGTATAGTAGGTCTATTAAGGATGTACCAATATGTACGTAAACCGTCACAGTAATTTGTTACAGTTGCAGTAAGAGCTTCTTACACTTCAACTATTTTGAGGGCATTTTTTAGACAAGTAAAAAACTTGAAAAACCGTGGTGGGGTGGTCTATCTCCCCCCTGAAATAGCCAAAGCAGAAACCAGTTTGCCATTTTGAGTTTTGGTAAGATCCTTTGAACCGGCAAAGTTTCATTGAAATCGGCGAGGTGGCATGTATCACGACTGCCCTGTGCGCATGCTCTCGTTGACACGTTCTTAGGAGGTGTGATCGGCGCATCATGAAAACTTAGAGGAGTTTTCAAAGGTTGTAAACCTGACATTGACAAAGTTTTGAGCAGAAGTATTTAATTTATCGGTGTGCAACATGAGTGCATTACCAGACATTGACAAGATCGACGACATCGTGGAGATGGCAACCACAATGGCGTCGCTAAAAATCCCGTCCAAAGGGCTGAAAACGTTGGACGAAATGAAACAAAGAGTGAAAGAGACACTTCGGTTAGAGAAAAAGTCGAGTTGGACAGCAAAGGAGGTGAGAGTTTTACAATTTCTTGTTAAAATATTAGCTACTAGCAAATTCCATTTCTAAAGGACGTTTTCAGTACAATGGCCTATCCAGATGCGACTGCTAATAAATGGTAGATGCAGATCATATCGAGAAATTCAGTCACGAATTGTTTAAGAGCTTTCTCATTGCTAATATCACCATGGCTTACGATTAATGCCATCTATTCAGCAGTGGCATCTCAGCAATGAGTAGTACTAGAGGAAACCTTATTCTCATGGACGGAAATAGTAGCATTCACCCACCAAATGTTTCTCCAAGTTCAAACTTAACAACACGTACGCGTAGAGCTTACCACAGAGTCGATAGTTACTCTGATACTTTCATATTCAACAATTACAACTAAGTGTTAGCAAAATGATTTTAAATAAGAAATTGCAAAGTTGTGCTTCGGCAGTGAGAGGTAATTATGCATACTGATGTTCTTAATTTGGGAAGCTTGGTTAAGCAACGATCGAGCCTCAAAGGCTCGAGTACAGAGATGCGGCTCTTACAACGTCGAGGATTGATAAAGTTTGTTAACTTTACTTCAATTCTGCCTATTCTGGACCAATTCTGTGCTCTGTGGATAAATTAAAGTTCGGTAGTTTAGGAAACATTGGCTGTTTTATTAGGTTTACATTTCTACATTTTCTTAGAAAAGCTTGCATATATAATTTCTCTAAAATAAATGTCAACAAACTTAACGCCCGGAGTAAACAAATGCTTTTCTACGGGAAAAGGAAGCCACAAATTCATTCTGCTATTCGTAATTATCTACAAAGAGTTGGAGTCCTTCGCTGAGGATAAATTGTTCGGAAGGATCTTGGCAACAGCTGCTTTTGCTATGCATCAACCTTGCTTTGTTGACATAATCATACATGCAGTCACGGTTTTATTCTATTCTTGTCTAAAGATTAATTCATGGTTGTAAGAGTTACAGATAGTTGGGTCTATGAATTGTAAATTCTCGGTTA
>NC_142525.1:26608216-26655716 GCF_964205215.1 Stylophora pistillata | reverse complement strand
AGTACAAAAAGATTGAGCTGTTTTGGCCACACAATCTGTTGAAGGTAGTTATAAGAAATAAGCCAAGTTCAGTAATCATTTAAAGTAATAGAGATCGATTTAAATCTGAAAATTGATCTTTATGCCAGCAAGCTTGTGAATGTTCTCTGCACTATGCCTGAGTGTCTGATTCTATTGTAGCAAGTGTTTGTTTATGAGCCCCCTTTACCGGTTTAAATTGATGTTACGGACGTTTTGAGTGTCCAAATAACAGTCCATAGTTCGCTGTTCAGCTCCCATTTTGCGTAGTGATTACTTGTTTTTTTTCGCCACAAGCGCTGATTTAAGATGTGATTGTTAATTGTTAAATGTTTTCATACATTGCTTTTAATGTATCCTTTCCAGAATCATTAAAATATATAAAACGGCAAATGAACACTTAACCAGATACAGAGCTCAAACAGGCTTAACCACAATCCTCTCAAAATCAAAGTCAAATTCGATACTGATGAAAAAACCAACTCTGTATGTCAAAATGTTAATTAAAACGAACAAACATACAAACTGGATCAATTTTCAGATTAATGCTGGAGGTTATCTGGAGTTCTTCACTTTGCTTTGCTTCTCTCTATGATTGGTCCAGAGTATTCGCGCCAATCAATCATATTCAAAACTAAAATCAATTGCAACTTGATCACTCGCCTTTTCCCCTGCCAAGAGTCTGTTTGTTTACACTTCGACTTCGCATTCGCTGTTGTGATATTTTCTCATTCTCTGATTGGCTGATGTAGTTACTCTAGGTTTCTTCCCGGAAAATCAATCGAGATGTACTCTGAAGGGCGATACTCAGACCACTGTTTTGTACTATATGTTGTTCCTTGTCATCTTTTACGTGTCTTTTAGGAAGATATTGTAATAGTTGACAGCCCAGGTATCGGTGAATCTGCCATCATGGATGACATAGTAAAAGCATACCTACCAGAGGCTTTTGCTTTTATTTACGTCATCAACAGTGTAAACGCTGGTGGAATACAGAAAGACAGGGTAAGACCATGAACAGTTGAGGAGTACGAAGTATGCTGCCAAAAACTATATAATTTTTTGTCTCAGCGATTGGCTTACTTTCAAGAACAACTTGATAGTTTAAAAGGACCATAAAGAAATACCAAAAGAAAAAAAATCAACTTTCCAGTTTTCAAAAAGTAGAATTTTACACATCAGCAGGGTAGTGTTGAGTAGTGGTAGGGCGCTAAGATAGGGAAGGTTGGCATTTGGCGCACATCTTTGTCGGTACGGTTTGGTTAGAAAACAATGAAAATACGCTGGGATCTCGCCAAGGAAAAGGAGATTTCAAACGGAACATGATTTTGATGACGAACAACAAGACAGAAACAGGGAAATGACGCCTTCAAGTTTCAAACGCTTTGCAGAAAGTGGAAACGGAAGCACCTAGAACTTCAAAAACATGATCAGCTACGACACAGCGATCAGGTGACCCATAAATTTCCAAATATTAAAGTTTATTCAATCTGAATTTTTGCCTCTAGGTAGAAAAACTCATTGAACACGCCAGACAGGTGTCCCTTGACAAACAAAGAGAATCTTCCTCGAATTGTGCTCTGTTCGTTTGTAACAAGTGGGAGCAGGTGCCGTCAGGAGAAACTGATGAAGTGAGGAACCACATTGTGAGAAAACTCGCACAGTGCTGGCCTAGTTTAGATTCAGAATCTCAGATTATTTACATGTCAGCCACAGATGCAATCAAAGCCCAGGAGTTTGGAGCGGTTACGAAAGAGTTTGGTGAACTCATGAATGGTATCAAGTCCATGGTGTTGAAAAGTATTGAGTCAAGATTACAAATTCAGTGGAGGTAGCTTGCTTTACATCCTTAATAACAAAAATAATTGTTTGAGAACTTGACTTGCTTGTGATAAAAATGTTTTCGTAGTTCTAACAATGTACATGACAAGTCATGTAGCTTATAAAAAAAAAGTAATGACTTGATTTTTCTCTGGAAATTTGGAAAAGTAAGCAATAGTAGATATTTTACAAAGGCTTCAAATTGCATACACCCTACGGGCTTGAAAAAGAAGTCAAAGGGGTCAGGATATTTAATCGGTGGCTGCGATTCAGAATAAGAGACGTTTTCCATAGGGGTAGCGAGTAAGTTTTGGACAAAGTGTAGTTGGCAATTAACGCTTGCAGTCAATAGGGAGCTTAAGCAACTACGACGAAAGGGACGACGACGACGTCAAGTAATCGCGGAGGATCTGCAACGAGGACGTCGTTTTTAGCGGGAAAATGAAACTTAAGCAGTGAAGTTGCTCAAGGACGACGACGTCTGAAATTATTGTTTATTCTCGCTTCGTCAGTTTACGAAATGACATCGTTCAGAGACCTCCAAAACCTTCTTCTCGGTCATGGATCAAAATTTTCACCTTTATCGAAAGTTCGAGAGTACGTTATTCAATTCTTGAACATCAAAAGTCCAAGGAATTATTAAGCTTTAGCTTTGTTTACAATAATTTACGCATGATAAAAGTTAAAAATATAAATTTTACGGAAGTTATTCGAGATTAAAATTCAGTTCTAAGTGTTGCTGGTATAAACAAACCTATTTTGCCCAAGGCTTGCCTGATTTTCAACGTGCTTTAGCCTGATATGTTCTACCTTTGATGCTCCTTCCTTTGGCGAGCAAACGACTCAAGTCTGTCAATTTTAATCAATGCTAGCTAGCGATCGGCACAGATCAGTCGTCGCGCTTCAAACAAGAATACTATTTTTTCCCGTGTGATTTTGTCGGAATAATTTTTATCGCTGTAAATCTAGATCTTTATCAAACATTTCGAAAATAGATTCGCAAAACCTGAGAGGTATTCACGCACGCTGATGTTGACACACCGATCTAAAGAATTCTTTGCTGTTTAAAGCGTCTCGACGGAAGAACAGCAACACGCAAAATGTTTTAGTAGCAATAAACCGACAGTTCCATACACACAGCTTTTGACCGAAAGCAGTGGTGTATTGCACTGCCACTTAAACCTTTTCATTCAATAAAAATGATAAACAGCACTCTTTCATAAAATATACTCAAATAAATTTAAACCTAACGTGGTCGCTTTCACCGCTTGACTTGACATCTGTTCTGCGGAGGAAGGAAAATGAGTTAGTGGGTTTTCGAATTTTATTTGTTTAGAAAACTGAACAGGGAGGTTTAAATCAACCGAAGAAGCGAATACAAACTCCAACCGGCCATAGACTGTCAAAAAAACGACAATAAAGCCGCACCTTTTGATGAGAAAAACTGCTTTGAAGTTCGGAAGTTCACGACGACTTGAAACTGGTCCATCTCAAGTCGTCGACGATAAGACGACGACGGAATTCTTGGTTCGCGCTTGCGCAGTGACGTTCTCGCTACTTCCGGTCGTCGTCCTCCGTTCGTCGTCGTGGTTGCTTAAGCTCCCTAATGTCAGCGAAAGACTCGAAAAATTTCAATGGTTATAAACATCCACGGGGTCACTGACTTTTTCAGTTATTAGGTTAAGATTATTTGAACGTACATGTTAATCCAGTACCCTTACGCTTCACCTCCATCGATCACATAGTCGAAAATCGATCGAAAATATAAAAAAAAAAACAAATACATGAAAAATGCGATGATACTTGAAGTAGGACGATGGCTTCTATAGTAAGAATTAAAATTTCGAAACCTCCCTGAAAGATATTCATGAACAAATAGATATCATAAATAAGCATGGAAATAAAATGGAAGACAAATACAATTATGGCTTTATTCTTAGGTGGCTTGACTACCTCCTTGCACGCATTGCCTACCACACGAAAGCGTTCATGCGTAATTCTTCCGAAGATCGTGAAAATGTGATAGCAAGAATGAAGTTGATCACTGACCGCCTTCATAGCATCGAAAGGCAGCAAGGTAGCGTAAAAAAGGAGCTGGAGACGTTCCTCGAAAACCGGACAAACAATGCTCTGAGTGCACTGTCCAAATATCTTAAGTCTCCAGAATTTAAGGAGAAGTTTTCTTCGTGGACATTAGACGATGTTCCAAATACTGAAGAAAGCTGGGAGGTGACCAAGAACTACATCCAGAAGGCGCTACTGAGGCGACTTCAAGAGAGGATCGAGGAATGGGAAGAAAAGAATCATGTCTTTTCCGATGCTCGTTCTTCTTTGATTCGATACTTTCAAGAGAGGTTCAGCTACGTCGAGGGTCAACTTCGAACGCTGGAGAGTTCCGTCCTAGCTGGGAATGCTGCCAGCTCAGTAATTGGCCCTCTGGCATCAGAAGACTTTAGCGTCGCAGAAAAAGTCCTCATCGGGGTTACAAGTCCAATTTGGGTTCCAGTCGGTCTGGTTGTCCTAGTGGTCAGTGTCCCAGTAGTTGGCGCCATAGCCGTTAAAGAGAAGTTGGAAGACTGGAATAGAACACGAAAGTACGAAAAAGACAAGTGTGGCTACATGGCAAAAGCTTCCCAAGAATATCTAAAGGAAGCAGCTGAAGAACAACATTTAAAGTCATTCGTGGAGGAACAGCTTAAAGAAGCTCAGGTTTGTCTACACCAGGTCTTACATCGGATACCTCAGCTCATAGATGAGGACAAGATGTTGTGTAAACAACTGAGAGAAGAAAACCGCTCTAAGAAAGAGATAGAGGATTTCTACGAACCGTTACACGATAAGAGTGTACAATTAAGAGATGAGATGGCCCTGTTTGGCATCAAAGAGGTCCGTATCATGGACATCAGTTGCAACGATCTGGAGTGGCAGGACGATGCACGTCTTGGAAGTGGAGCGTTCGCTACTGTTTATCGAGGAACATTGAAGATACGAGGAGACGATAAACCAGTAGATGTGGCAGTGAAAGTGTGGAACGAGGAGCTTAACGATGCTACAGCTAGTGGCTTCCTTTCTGAAACAGAAATACTCAGGTTGGTTTTCTTACCACTGGATCTTGAAATTTTACAGGTTATTGTCTTTTTAAAAAAAGAATGCCCCTCAGCTAAAATCTTTACGAAGCACTTAATATATTCTGACTGGTAGCTAATTGGATATTTTCCTAATTGTATCATTGTTTTCTTCTCAAGGAGCTCGTAGTGGTGGGTTGCAAGGCATTAACTAAAAAATGGATATTATAATAAGAAGATTTATGAATTATGTAAATTAAGTAATATTTTCCTAACGACTTCGGAAGACAGCGAATCTAGGTACGTATTAAGGCACATCGAGATGGTAATTGAGATTGACCTTTCCAGTAAGACTTCTCACCATTCATTTCACCGACAGGTCTTTCCCTTTAAAACCCCTGAGTCACATATTAAGAGTGAAAAGCATCTAATTCTGCCTTGCATCACCGCTGAATAAACCAGAGAATAAGGGAAATGATTGCCAACAGAAAAAGCTTTTGACTGAGAATCAAAATCTTCCTTTTAGTATCGGAAAACGTGTAGAGAATAGTATAGAAAATATTCCTACTGTTTTTTGAAAGAGTATGGGTTGTCTTACAAATACGTATTTTCTTTTTGTAGGAAACTGAGTTATCCCTTTATTGTAAAGTTCTATGGTGCTGCACTGCGTAAGGAAGGGAATCAGCTGAAAGCAATACTGGTGATGGAGCTCTGCAAGGAAAACTTGATGAAGCACATTTTCGATGATAAAAGCAATGTACCTGGTGAGTCATCATCATCTGTTACAGCTACAAGAGATGTGATTGGATGGGCAAAACAAATTTCCGATGCCCTGGAATACATTCACAGACAAGGTATCGTTCACAGAGATCTCAAGCTGGAAAATATATTGGTAAGTTAAGAATTGGAACTACTGGCTATCGTGACCGCACATCATATCCCGTGTTCTTGACTTTGTCCTCCTTGTCTTATTTTTCCATTTAATTCCTGTTCTTTGAAGAGTCAGCATTAAGTTGATTATTTTCCACGTAAAACCAGTGTCACAACGCATTCAAGGTTAATGCCTCCAGGCCCCTTGTTTTCTTTTTGACTTTGCCTTGCCTTCTTTGAGAGGGAAAATCTTGGACTGTGGTATCAATTTACTTGGATATTATCTTATCCTCCCACAGCTGTCGCTAGAAAATGATGCCAAAGTAGCCGATGTCGGTGTTTCCAAAGAAGCCAAAGCTATAACGGGTACCATGGCGGGAACTCCTATGTATCTCGCTCCGGAAGTGATCAAGTCTTGTATGTACGATTACAAAGCAGACGTGTACAGCTTCGGCATAATGCTCTGGGAGATGTGGTACGGTAAGAGGGCCCTTATTGATGTGGGAGGAGATGTGAAGGAGTTTTATGACAAGGTGCTTGAGGGTGCAAGACCTGCACATGTCGAAGCCTCCAACAAGCCTCCAACTGGTTTGCATGATTTGATGCAGCATTGCTGGAATATAAAACCTGATGATCGACCAGATGCGGCAAAGTGTTATAAGAAGTTGACTCAGCTGTATCAGGACGCTGAGCACCATCTTAGAAAACACTGATTATTAGGCAACCACCTTCAATTTGTTGACCTTTTAAGTGTAGACTTTTGTGGAGCAGCAGCAATCCCTTATGACTGTTATAGCAAATAGAATAGCCTCACCTGGGCCAGTTTTCCCGTTTTTAACTTTGATCGTAAGTTATAAAAACCTATTCTCGTCTTAGTCAGTGCTGATGTTAAGGACCGTATCTTACTGTTAGCAGTGTCCTTGAGGTCCTCCTCAAAGTTTAGTCATCGTCTCATAGTATCGTATACCATAGAAGAGTTTCCATGATTAGCTACATGATTTCAACTTAGAGCTGGTTAAAATAAATATCAATCTCCTTAGAGCTGACTTATTTTCGCTTTTGACAAATTGTGGCCAAATTGCAAATTTTAAGGAAGAACAACAAGAAAATGCTGTAGGCGAATATTGCTCTATAAGCTTGTGTGAAAGCTTTTTGCCGGGTTCCACAGTCAGTTTCACCATCTGGTGCGAGACGCTTGTGATAAGAGATTTCTTATAGAAAAGTCTGTTTTTTAAGTAGTTACTTGAAATAAAGAGCAGGAAATTCAGACGTCGTCTGCCTACTTCTTGCATAACCATAGAGAAAGTACTAAGAGGGTCAAATGACGCGAACTGAATCAAAGTTCCCTTGTAAGGATTACCAACACTGAGAAGCGCACATTTTCATGAACGAATTGTGTGATCAACATTGGCAAGAGATAACAATGTACTATCATCACCTCTTGATATTGGTAAACTTGAGGCAATTAGGCATTTGCGAACAACTTTCGGGTTAGAATTAAATATTTGACCCTTAAGATCGAAACCTGCGAAGGTCAAATAAAGACTTCATGCGGTTTTTCTTCGATGAATCTTCAAACTTCTTTTCTAACGCTCATTTCCTAACCCACCCGCATAATACGTTGTAGTGAGTTGTTAACCATTCCTCTATAAACACATGATGTGATGAGTACTGGCTCACACAGAAACAGGAGAATCGTATATGTGCACGATCCTTCGCAGTAAAGCACTATTTAAGCAATAGTGAAAATCAGACCTGAAAAAAATTCAGGCCTGTACGGGATTCGAACCACTGACCTCTGCGATACTAGTGCAGCGCTCTACCAATTGAGCTAACAAACCAACTGGGAGCAGGCCATCAAATTAATTCGACATAAACCCGTAGACGATAAATCAAACAACAAACATATGAAATACATATATATGAACTGCGGTTATGAAACGTATATGTGCACGATCCTTCGCAGTAAAGCACTATTTAAGCAATAGTGAAAATCAGACCTGAAAAAAATTCAGGCCTGTACGGGATTCGAACCACTGACCTCTGCGATACTGGTGCAGCACTCTACCAATTGAGCTAACAAGCCAACTGGGAGCAGGCCATCAAATTAATTGGCCTGCTCCCAGTTGGCTTGTTAGCTCAATTGGTAGAGCGCTGCACTAGTATCGCAGAGGTCAGTGGTTCGAATCCCGTACAGGCCTGAATTTTTTTCAGGTCTGATTTTCACTATTGCTTAAATAGTGCTTTACTGCGAAGGATCGTGCACATATACGTTTCATAACCGCAGTTCATATATATGTAAAACAGGAGAATGTTGGCAATTCAGCACATTACGGTGGGATTGATGGCAAAAGGATAGATGAGGCACGTTCCATGTTTCTGTAATCTCAATAAAGAAAGTAAACTGAAGCAAGGATCCTCGCAGATGAGCTTCAATTTAAGCAATTGCAGAAAAGACTGAAAAGTTTTCAAGCTTCGACGGGATTCGAACCATTGCCAACCAGATACTAGTTGTGCGCTTCTACCAACTGTACTGCGAAGCCACGCGTTGGAGAATCGCAGAGTGTATATGCCAACTGATTGCAGTTCACCAGCGAGAATCATTGCTTTACTTGATTTTCACTCGTTGGCAAAAAGAAATTTAGAGTTATAGGGACATAAAGGGTTAAAAGACGTGAACAGAGGTTTTCTTGGAAGGACTTTTAAAACTACGAGGCGTATAGTTCTATGTGTATTATCACTGGCAAGGGAAAACGATATCACATTTTTTCTTGATATCGGTAAATGATGCATTTACGAAGACCTCTTGTGAAGATCTAATTTTTTCGTAAGATCGCAAACGAGGAAGGTCGAATGAAGGGTTGATCTATGTTTTTCTTCCATCGTTCTCTCAGCACCTTCTACCGATGCTCATGATCATTTGGTGACCCACCGCACGGCGTGTGTTATAGTGACATGTCAATCATTCCTCCAGTCTACATAACACCGACAGTAGGAGGACAAACTGCTCACTTCCAGACAGATGAACGTGGGCAGGTCAGCAGATGACGGTGGGCTTAATGGAAAGAGAATAATTCGTAAGACACTTCCAACGTTCCGAACATTTTTTTCTCGTTTGCTCTCCCTTGTAAAGTCTCTATTAAGACTATTTTGGACTTGGTAAGATTATGTGTTGGTGCATGCATTCGTTGGCTCTAGCTTTACAAGAGGGTCCTTATGTAAAGAACGCGACTAGTGACACGATCAACACTGAGACAAAAAGTAAACAAGAGTATCGATCACGCTTAATCAAAATCAGTTGTGATTGTTATGAAATTCGTTTATCGTTCGAGGATGACTTCTAGTCAACTTTGTAAAACTAGTGCAACTCAATCAAACCAAATATCCTTTCGTCATTCGGCCGTCTCGGTGGAATGGATGTCGTAATAAGACAATATATTTCTATTTTACTTCTACATATAACCCTTGACCAGCCACAGCGAAACTCGCTGCAATTTATATCAACACTAAGTAACCATACAAAACAGTCAATGTTTTGAAATAAGCAACCGATCTAAGAATTCTTTGTGATGTTCATGTGTTTTATTTTCTCCCATAAATGATTTTCCATTTCCCAATCCAGTCCAATTCAATTCGTAGATAGCTGGAGCTCTTTTGCTTCAATTTCTAAGTATTGAGAATCCGGAAACGCATAAGGCCGGCTATTAACCCTTTAACTCCAAGAATATGTGAGTTCTCCCTACAATGTCCACGTGTTGCCTAGCAAACAGGTAATGAGAATATCAAACATAACTTATGAAATAAAGACTATTACCGTGATGTAACACCAATGGCGCTGAGCGTCTGTGACGTCACGAAATTTTGACTCCCTAGAGCGATTAGGACAAACAAACAGGCTTCTCGAGTAAATGAATATGGGCGGTGATGCGCCCATCTCTAGTTCAAACGCCTCTAAAGCTCTTATTTTAAATCAAAACGACGGTTTTCCTGGCTCAAAGTTCGAGCAAGACCAAGAGAAGTATACAAACACACAATTGAAGCGTTGGTTAAAGTGTAGAGGCTTGAAATTGAGCGGAAAATGAGTAGACCTCATCGCACGTGTTCGTGACTGCCTCAAGTCGGGAAAACATTATGTAGTTGATTCAAGTATAGGTGATGGGAAATGGCTTCAGGCGAAGATGCTAAAGGAAAGTAAAGTCGATCGCGTGGAACTTAAGGATCTAACAGTTCAATGCCTATTCAAAGTTTGGCCCTCACGAGTATGTCTTTGAGCGATCGCCCTAATTTTTAAGACACGAGTGGCGGATTTTTGTATAGTTCGCTCAGTACTGGTTGTTTCTATTAAATACCAGTGTCTCATGAGAATTTGCTTTAGGTTTTGCACTGACGGTTGGTATTGTGTAATAAAAGGCAAGATTCGTTGGTTCGTCTTCGGTTTCTGTTGAAGAGCTAGTTTCCTGTTTTGGAAATTCACCCCTGAAAGGGTTGTGTTAATGAGGGCCTCTGGGTAGCCTCTCTTTCGCAAATGCGCTTTGAAATTTGCAATTTTCTCTTCGAATATTGTTTGAGAGGAGTTTTCTCTGAGAAGTCTAAGGGCCTCTCCTTTTATTAAGCCTTTCTTAACTCCTTGTGGTGACAGGAACTATAGTGTGTATACTGAAATGTCTCGGTTTGTTTAAAATAAGTACGCACATCAAGGATTGCGTCCTTTTCGAATCGTTCGCCTTTATAATTATAGATGTAGGTGTCCAGGAATGTTGTTTCCTTATCGGAAATTTCAGCCGTAAATTTCATTGTTGGATGAAGATTGTTTGTTTTTTCAATGAAACATTCTATGGTTGCTTTCTTTGTACTCCATAGCGAGAAGATCATCGTCTATGTAACGTTTCCAAACAAGCGGTTTGAAAAGGCTTTTGTCAAGGATTTCAGTGTACAGCACAAATATAAGTATTGTAGTTAACACTATCAACTGAGAAATTAATTCTTTCTAGAACACGCATTTACTCGGCGTTGACAAAGTTCCAAGTCATGCATGCTTCGGCTTTGGGAACGTATGAAGGCTTTCCGACTGTTTTTAAGCATTTCTTTAGGCGGATTAAGCGAATCTGGCAATCTTTCTGGATATCTTGAGTCATTTTTACATGTACCCCAACAGCAATGCCTAGTTGCAACCATTTTAGAAAGTTAGAGCATTTTTTGAGCGAAAATAGTCTTGCTTCTGACACGTTTCGCATACAAGTCCTCGTAAAGATTCCGAGTGTTTGTCCCAAACCAGCGGGGGGTCCAAAGATGACATATCTATTTTTAGACCTGGCGCGCAGCGCTATTCTTGTAACTAAACTACAAGGAAATGTGTAGCAGCTGGAAGAGAGAGTCAATAGTCAGATGTCGGGAGTCAAAGACTTTAAACAAATTTCAGTTGCTTGCTAAACTGCGTTCTTGATTGTCCTCAATAAACCTTTTTTAATTATGTGATCTCGTGGTTTGAAATGGGTAAGGAACAGATCAAAATTGGGGATGCTTTAGCATGCACGTATCTCGGGCTACATTGCAACTCTTTGATGAAATCCATATCTTTGGAGCCGGCTTTTTGTTAAATTAACAATCATTCGCCTCAGGCTCAGTGAATATTGTTGAATAATCCCCGAGACGAAGTCGAGGGGTTATTCAACAATATTTACTGATCCTGAGGCAAGTAATTGTTTGAGTATAATTTCTCAGGTGCTTTCGAATTCCCTTGTGAATTCAAGTTGTTGTTGAAACCATTCTGTAACAAGAACTTGACAATTTCAGTCAGCGAAAACTGCATATCTTTTTTTCGAAAAACGTTACTTTTAATCTAAGTAACATCTTCAGAGTTGAGTCTTCATCTATTGAATTTATCACTTCCTCCGTCCCTTATCGTCAAAACGCGAGGCAGCCACTTTGAAATTTGGCGCCCATAATCATCCCGTGCGAGTTGTTAATAGCGAGATATGACGCAATCATCGACCAATCAGAGCTTGCGCATCTCTTTAATCACCTGAGCAATTAAGTCCTCTTATTGGTGGAAAACTTCCCTAACAGGCTAACCCTGACCTAATATACCAGCTTAGCGTACGAACTGAGCTGTTTAGAGAGGCCAGTGCTATCCAAAGTAGCAAGAAGGCATTTAAACTCTTCTTTTCTTCCCCAGCTTTCGTGTGGTGAAGAATTCTAGATAGACTTTGGATTAGTTTGTTTGCCCTGACGGTGGTCAACAAAACCACTTGACACACTGTGTTACACAAGCATAAAGGTCGGCACACACGAGGGGACTAGTCCCTGCGACTAGTCCCAGCGACCAGTTTCATGCGACTAGTCCCTTCGTGTGAACTACACATTTCTGTGGTCGCAGGGACCAAAATTTGGTCCCTGCGACTGGTCGCATGAAACAAATGTTTGTCCCTTCGTGTGAACTGTTTGTGCGACCAGTCCCTGCGACTAAACGGTAAATAAGCCAATCACGGATCAGTATGATGCGTGACTTCCGGTATTTGTAAACATTGCAGTTTCTATGAATTTTCCCTGAATTCTAGATTTCTACAGCTGAAGAATAAAAAACTATTTCTAGTTTTGTAAACATATACAGATGTCTTGGAGCCGTTTTGATGGAATTTTTACCCTATTTTACTCTGTGTCTCTTAAAAATAAAAAAAAAATAAAAACAAAAACGGAACACGTAAAAGCATGAATAATCCGACTGAATAAGTGCAGTTCATTTGCGTTGATGTTTAATAGTGCTACAATGAAAAGTTACCAAATTTTCATTGTTTTCGTGTAACGCACCAGACTAAGAAACATCTTTTGCCTCTTAATTTTCCTATGTTCTTGTGCAATTGAGTGCCCTCGTGTGAACACCTTAAGGGACTTGTCCCTGCTACCGGTCCCCTCGTGTAAACCCTTCAAAGACTTGTCGCCGGGACTAGTCGCACGGACTAGTCGCAGGGACTAGTCCCCTCGTGTGTGCCGACCTTAAAAGGTTTTTGAAGATCCATGTGGTGCGGGGTTTCAAAACATAAAAAGAAATAATACTTAAAATAAATGAAGTCAACAAACAAACATCGATAGCAAGTCAACAAAGGTTGAAGGAAACGAAAATGAAAGTTTGAATTTTTTACCGGAGTTTATGTTTGAAATATCGATGAATTCAACCACAATTTTTGACAACTTGCAATTGTTGGCATATTCTCTCTATCTTTGACTAACATTGAAAAGGACTAGCAATGAATGCAATCAACAAAACTTCGTACCCATACATATGTTTTGATTTATTCTCCTCGATATTTACTAATGATTGCGTGATTAATCACGTTTTGACTATCAGACAACCCCAATCAATGGTCGTCAGCGGCAGGGATGCGTGACGGTGTACTAGTTACTGTGTAATGGACTGTGATAAATGAAGTCCAGCTTTTGAGGCTTATTAATTTCCTTTTCGAAGTTTTCAATGCTTTCAAACCTGGAATTAACGAAATTTTGATCATAAGCGTTCGAGTTATAGGTGTGCATAATGAATGCAACTCCAGATATTGACAAGATCGACGATCTCGCGGACATGTTAAGCATCATGGAGTCGCTAAAAATTCCGTCCAAGGGCCTGAAAACGTTGGACGAAATGAAAGAAAAAGTGAAAAAGAAACTCCAGTCTTCAGAGGAAAAGCCAACTTGGACGGCAAAGGAGGTGAGAATTCTAGAATTCGTTTCTTAAGTATGCCGCCTACCTGCAAATTCAATTGATAAACGACATTTCTAAGTACAATGGCGGAAGTATCTAGACTGGTGACCTTTGGTGAATGGTAGATGCAGATCACATAGTAAAATTGAGTCACGAATTGTTTAACAGCTCTCTCGATGCAAATGTAGCCATCGTTTATGATTTATGTCATGTGGATCTATCCAGTGATGGCAACTCAGATATCAGTAGTACTAGAAGAAACCTAATTCTCTTGGATGGAAATCGTAGCATTCACTCGCCAAACGTTTCACTAGGTTCAAAAGTAACAACACGCAGAGCTAACTGCAAGAGCCCTAATTACTCGGCATTGATACTTTCATTAACGATTCTTGCAACTGTTGTCCGTAAAACGATTTTAAATAAGAAATTACGAAGTTGAGCTTCCACAGTCAGAGGCTATTATGCATATTGATGTTCTTAATTTGGTAAGCTTGGTTGGACAACGAACGAACTTTGAGGATTCAAGTAGAGAAATACGGTCTTAGAACATCGTGGATTGATAAATTTTCGCTAAATCTGCTTCAGTTCTGTCTATTCTAGGCCAGTTCTGTGCTTTGTGGATAAAGTTCGGAAACACGTGAACCATTTGGGAAAACATTTTCTTAGAAAAGCTTGCATATGTAATTTCTGTAAAAAATAAATGTCAACAGACTTAAAGCCCGGGGTAAACTAATGCTTTCTACGGTAAAAGGGAGCCACAATTTTTTTCTGCTATCGTCAGCAAAGAATCGGAGTCCTTTGCTGAGAATAAATCTTTCGGGAAGATTTTGGCAACATCTGCTCAGCATCAACTTTGCTTTTGTTGACATAATAAATGCAGACATGGTTTAATTCTACTGTTGTTTAAAGATTCATTGAATGTGACTGAGAAGTTACATCATGGTTGTAAAGGTTACGAATGTTTGGGTCTATAAATTGTGATTTCGGCTACATTTATTACATCTTTAAAGCAGAGTAGCATCAAACCATGTCTGATTATCCACTTGGTTGCTTTGTAAATTTTGATATATAAATCATACTACATGCATTTTTACATAAGTATTTGGAGAATTACTTAATGGAAATACAATCCTAGAAAAGGTTGCTCTGCCGAAGTTTGTGACCTTAGACCAGCCTTATGAATCTCTTCACAAAATTAGGCTGGTTATTGCGTGTTAGCAATAGGGCGTGCTTTTTTTCCAAGTCAATAGTCAAAGTTATTTGTATAATCATATAATTTATTAAGGATTTCCTAAAATGACTATAAAGCGATAGCACTAAACAGTTGGGCCGAGAAATAATCTTCAATTTACGCAGGCAAATGTTGATGCACAGATTTTGATTTACCACGTGTCATTTATCAGGCCTTTTCAGTGTTGACAGAGGCAAAGAAAGAAGATGAGAGAAAGCGAGCAACCTTGCTCCATTTCTACGAACGCACGAGTGGTTGTTTGGATACGAAGCATGAAAACGTTCTTGCCCTTTTGGAGAAAAATATCGGAAACCTCTGGGAGAAAATTGCTTCCCACAAAAAAGTTCTATTGAAGAAAGAGTACATTGTGCTCGTTGCAGGTTAGTTAGAAATGAATCATTCGACATTACTTTTAAATGTTAATTTCGCCAACTTCCTCATCCAACAGACTAAAAGGCTTCATTTAGTCACTTTGCCAATGCAACCTGAGCTATTCGTTAGGCTATGAACTTGTGCTAGGTACGAAAAAATGATCAAGCCTTGAAAACTAAATCAGAAAACAGCCTTTGTGGAATCTACACATTCCTGGCGTTGTTAATTTTATGTTCCCACTCTACATATACTTGTTTACAATTACCAGGCGAGACAAGTGCAGGAAAGAGCACCCTGTTAAATCTGATTCTCGGAGAGCAACTTCTTCCTTACTCAGTTCTCAGTACCACATCCACCATCGTTGAACTAAGATATGGAGAAATACCAAAGTTGGTGGCGTACTATAAAAACAAAGAATCTGGGAATACTACGAAGACAGTCCTACTAGACAAGCCATCTGAAGCCTCTCAGCAGAGTTACCTTCAACAGATTTCCTCTTTTGTCCACCTGAAGAAGAACAGAGAGATGGGCTCAGATTACGAAAAGATTGAGCTGTTTTGGCCACACAATCTGTTGAAGGTAAGAAATAAGCAAGTTCACTTTGAGTAATCTCTTAAAATAATCGAGATCGATCTATGCATGAATGTCTGATTCTACTCAATCTTGGTTGATTCTTTCGTCACATGCACTGATTAACGATATGTTTGTGAATTGTTGATGTCTTAATCAAATATTTTCACACATCGCTTTTGATGTATTCTTTTCTAGATCCATTAAAATATATAAAACGGCAAATTAACACTTAAACAGAAACAAAGCTCAACAGGCTTATTGAGAATCCTCTCAAAGTCAAAGTAAAACTCGATACTAATGATAAATCTAGCTCTGTGTGTCAGAATGATCATTACAGCGAACGAACATACAAACTACATCACTTTTTAATGTAATGCTGGTAGAAACCGGGAATTCTTCACTTTGCTTTGCTTCGCTTTGTGATTGGTCCAGAAAATTCGCGCCAAATCACTCAGACTCAAGACTGAAATTAATTGCAACTTGATCACTCGCCTTTTCTCCTGTGGCTTCTCATTGGTTGTTGTGATATTTTTCCTATGCTCTGATTGGCCGATGTAACTGACTTTAGGCTTTTTTTTTCGCGGACAATCAATCGAAATGCACTCTGAAGAGCGATACTCAAAGACCAATGTTTTTGTAACATACGTTGTTCTATGTCATCTTTTACGTATCTTTTAGGAAAATATTGTTATAGTTGACAGCCCAGGAGTCGGTGAATCTGCCATCATGGATGACATGGTAAAAGCATATCTCCCAGAGGCTTTCGCTTTTATTTACGTCATCAACAGTGAAAACGCCGGTGGAATACAAAAAGACAGGGTAAGGCCATTAATTTGTTGCCCTAACCGAACATTGAACTTAACGAACATGATTACCTACTGCGCAGCGATTATGTGACGCATAATATTCCAGAAATTATAGCTTTTCCTGTGTTTTGGCCTCCAGGTAGAAAAACTCATTGAACACGCTAGACAGGTGTCCCTTGACAAACAAAGGGAATCTTCCTCAAATTGTGCTCTGTTCGTTTGCAACAAGTGGGACCAGGTGCCTTCAGAAGAAACTGATGAAGTGAAGAACTTCATCGTGAGTAAACTCACACAGTGCTGGCCTAATTTAGATCCAGAATCTCAAATTGTTTACATGTCAGCAAAAGAAGCTTGTAGAGCCCAGGAGCTTGGAGTAGTCACGAAAGAGTTTGGTGAACTCATGAATGGTATCAAGTCCATGGTGTTGAAAAGTATTGAAGCAAGACTTCAAATTCAATGGAGGTAACTTGCTTGACATCCGCAACGACTAAATAGTTGTTTAAGAACTTGATTTCCTTCTGATAACAATATCTTCTAACAATGTACATGACAAGTCATTTATGTTGCTAATAAGTAATCACATAATTTTTTTGTAGAAATTTGGAAAAGTAAGCATCGAGAGATGTCTCACAAAGGCTAAAAATTGCACCCACCCAACGAGCTTGTAGAATTTTGTTGGTTTCTAAAATAATACTCGGGCTCGTTCAATTCCAACAATATGCAAAATCATGTGATTACCAGCACGAGTATATAATGTGGAAAAGAAATGTAGGGAGTCGGGATAATTAATCGGTGGCTGCATATCAGAATAACAGAAGTTTTGAATAGCAGTAGGGAACAAGTTCTACTAGAATTTTTGTGAATTTATTAGGTACTTACCAATAGGTATCCTTCCTAGACATGCTTAAAATGGAACTGGCAATGTAAGCTTACAGTCAATGTCAGCCACAAAGATTAGAACTATCTGAAGAAAAATAGTCAACATGAACAATGCGAGGATATTTGAAAGAGGACGGTGGTTTCTAATTTGATATTAAAATTATAAAACCTCCCTGAAAGATATGCATGCATATTAAATAGATATCGTGATACGCATGAGAAATAAAATGGCAGACAATTACAATTATAGCTTTATTCTTAGGTGGCTTCACTACCTCCTTGCACGTATGGCCTACCACACGAAAGCATTCATGCGTAATTCTTTCGAAGATCATGAAAAATTGGCTGAGAAAATGAAGTTGATCACAGACCGCCTTCAAAGTATTGAAAGTCAGCAAGGTACCGTAAACGAGGAGCTGAAGGCGTACCTCGAAGACAAGACAGACCTTGCTCTGAATGCACTGTCTAAATATCTTGAGTCTCCAGAATTTATGGAGAAGTTTTCTTCTTGGACATTAGACGATGTTCCGAAGACGGAAGAAAGCTGGGAGGTGACCAAGAACTACATCCAAAAGGCGCTGATGAGGCGACTTCAAGAGAGGATCGAGGAATGGGAAGAAAAGAATCATGTCTTTTCCGATGCTCGTTCCTCTTTGATTGAAGACTTTAAAAAGAGGTTCCGCTACGTGGAGAGTAAGCTTCAAACGCTGGAGGGTTCTCTCTTAGCTGGAGATGCTGCCAACTCAGGAAGTGGCCCTCTCGCATCAGATGACTTTAGCGTCGCAGAAAAAGTCCTCATTGGGGTCACAAGCCCAATTTGGGTTCCAGTCGGTCTAGTTGTCCTGGTAGTCAGTGTCCCGGTAGTCGGCGCCTGGGCCGTTAAAGAGAAGTTGGAAGACTGGAATAGCACGCGAAAATACGAAAAAGACAAGTGCAGCTTCATGGTAAAAGCTTCCCAAGAATATCTCAAGGAAGCAGCTGAAGAACAAAATCTAAGGTCATTAGTGGTGGAACAGCTTAAGGAAGCTCAGGTTTGTCTTAACCAGGTCTTAGATCGGATACCTCAGCTCATAGAGGGGGACAAAATGTTGTGTCAACGACTGAGCGAAGAAAGCCGTTCTAAGAAAGAGATAGAGGAGTCCTACAAACCTTTACACGAGAAGAGTGTACAATTAAGGGATGAGATGACCCTGTTTGGCATCAGAGAGGTTCGCACCATGGACATCAGTTGCAACGATTTGGAGTGGCAAGACGGTGCTCTTCTTGGAATTGGAGCGTTCGCTGCTGTTTATCGAGGAAAATTAAAGATACGAGGAGAGGATAAACTCGTAAATGTGGCTGTGAAAGTGTGGAACGAGGAGCTTAACGATACTACAGCTAGTGGCTTCCTTTCTGAAACAGAGATACTCAGGTTGGTTTTATCAGTGCACTGGATCTTGAAATTTTAGATTTTTTTGCTTGAAAAATGAATGCGCTAAATATATTCTTGCTCACCGCGGATGAGATACTTTCCGAATCGTGGCATTTTTTTCTGCTCAAGGAGCTCGTGGTGGTTAGTTGCGAGGCATCAAATAGAAAATGGAGAATGTAATAAGAGGACTTATGTAAAATTATATTTTCCTGACGATTTCAGAACACGGGGAACCTAGATATATTTTAAGGCACATCGAAATAGTAATCAACAATGACTTCTACATTTAAACTTATCACCATTCATTTTACCAACAGGTCATTAGCTTAAAAACCCTTAAGTATCTTATGGGTGACAAGCATCTAATTGCTCCTTTCATCATCGTCGCTGGATGAAATATTAACATCATGAGAATTAGCAAAATAATTCCCAACAAAAGAAGCTCTTGACTGAGAATCAAAATCTCCCTCCTAGTATCGAAAAATGCATGTAGGTTGTTTTACACATACGTATTTCCTTGTGTAGGAAACTAAATTATCCCACTATTGTGAGGTTCTATGGTGCAGCACTACATAAGGAAGGGGATCAGCTGAAAGCAATACTGGTGATGGAGCTCTGTAAGCAAAACTTGATGAGGCACATTTTCCGGCAAAAAAGCATTATCCCTAGTGAGCCATCATCATCTGTTACAGCTACGAGAGATGTGATCGGATGGGCAAAAGACATTGCCGATGCTCTGGAATACATTCACGGACAAGGTATTGTTCATAGAGATCTCAAGCTGGAAAATATACTGGTAAGTTTAGAATTAGAACTACTGGCTAGCCGCACATCATATTCCTTGTTTTTGACTTTGTCTTTTTCTTCTTTATTTTTCGATTTAATTCCTGTACTTTAAAGAGTCAGCATAAAATTGGTTATTTTCCAAGTAAAACCAAGGTTGATTGTAGATAACCACAACGCATCACACGTTAAGGCATGCAGGTGCCTTGTTTTCTTTTAAGCTTTGCCTTGCGTTCTTGTAAGAGGGAAATCTTTGGACTTCGGTGTTGAAGCTGTATCAATTTACATGGATATTGTCTTATCTTCCCACAGCTGTCGCTAGAAAATGTTGCCAAAGTAGCCGATGTCGGTGTTTCTAAAGAAGCCAAAGCTATCATGGGTACCATGGCGGGAACTCCTACGTATCTCGCTCCGGAAGTGATGAAGTCCTGTATGTACGATTACAAAGCAGACGTGTACAGCTTCGGCATAATGCTCTGGGAGATGTGGTACGGTAAGAGAGCTCTTCTTGATGTGGGAGGAGATGTGAAGGAGTTTTATGACAAGGTGCTTGAGGGGGCAAGACCTGCGCATGTCGAAGGCTCAAAGAGGCCTCCAACTGGTTTGCACTATCTGATGCAGCATTGCTGGGAGAAAGAACCTGATAATCGACCGGATGCGGCAAAGTGTCACAAGATGATAAATCAGCTCTATCAGGAAGCTGCAGCACCATCTTAGGAAACTCTCATTGTTACGCAACCACCTTCAACGTGTTTACTTTTCAAGTGTAGACTTTTGTGGAGCAATAGCAATCCCTTATGTAGCAAATAGAATAGCCTCACCAGCGCCAGGTTTCCCGTTTAATTAACAATTGGTTCATGCTTTAGCGTGCACTATCAAGTTATGGAGCACGTGGGAAGTTTGGAGAGCACGAAAGAAGCGTAAGAGTTTCCCGAGGCAACAGCCTTGGGTAACTCTAACTTCTTGAGTTTCAAGTTTCTAGTGTATCCATACGAGAACATGTGGGGCCGGTCATTGGCCACATAACTCCTAAAAGTGAACTGACGTAACTTAATTCTCTCAATGATATTCATGCGTTCTCCAGTATACATGTCATGAGACAATCAGACTTATCAGGTAGGGGTCGTTATCTTGATCCCGCACTAAATTCTTATACCTTGAACTTATAAGGAAATTTGTAGTAGCCAAAGGGGAGAATTAACCATCAGATCTTAAGAATTAAAGGGTTATATAAATACTCACCAACTCAATTGGAGGTAACAGGGTCTTTATTGCCTAAGACCATACGCGATGCTCCCGATGATAGGGAGGTAAATAGAAGGAAAAAATTTTTTTACAGATTGCACTAAGTACAAACAACGTTAATCGCTCGCTGATCGCAAAGAGAATGCTGACAAATATGCCAACTGTTCGCTTATACCCACCGGGTGTGGCGTAGAATTTCGGCTGCGGTATTTAATTGTGATAAACAAGTCTATCACCCACATAAATTTTAACCATTACTTGGCAAAACCGCGTTTGGTATTATCCTTTAAAGAGATAACTTTTGTGAACCTTAATTTTTTAACGAGGAGATCTTTCCAATTCAAAATTTGGAATGCTTAAGCACTTATTTCGGACTGTAGTATCACTTGGAAGAGTGATACTACCCGGTTAGCTCAATGGATAGAGCGCTGGACTGTTGTCCGGGAGGTCGAGGGTTCGAGTCCCGGCCGGACCAACACTCAAGGTCTTAAAAATAATTGAGAAGAATATGCTACCTTTCTATAACATCAAGAAATGGTTAGATATTCTAGTCTTCTCGGATAGGGACGAATAAATGGCGGTCCCGTCTCCTACAGGGTTAGGGGTAGGAGACGTTAATTTCCCACGCGCGAGATTACTGTGTGATGGATGTCCTCCCCTGGGGTGGAATGGGCGGGTTAGGATTGATTGTAAAGCGCTGTTGATCTGTCATTGTAAATAGCGCTCTACAAGTGATAAATTGTAATTGTTGTAATTGTAAGAAGTGCTTATCTTTTCAACCACAAGCAAAATATTTTGCATTTGCAAGTGACCAAATCTTTTTAACAATGAGGTCTGCCTTAATACGTTTAGATCCCGAGTAATTGAGTTTGCTACTCTCTAATATAGGCAAAAAAATTTCAAGATTTTTTTTAATTGATTAAAATGGGAAAAGGGGTTTCGTCTCTAGTTTTCACTTGTTGTGTATCTTGGTGTTAAACGAGACACTGAAATCTTTTGGGGAAAAATTCCACTTCTACGTTTATTTGAATGCCTACGCACTGCATCTTCATTTACAACTCCGTATGCCCTTTTCAAGAAGCTAATAAGACTAAAGGTGCCTATTATTATAGGGAGAGGGGAACGTTTTTTTGTCTACTATAAATTTAGGAAGACTTTAAAGTTCTCCTTGCTATTATAATTTTTTCATTATATTCATGTTGTAAATATGGCTATTATCATTACTGCTATTGCTGTTTTCATGAAGCCCTACAGTACTCTTTGCTTGTCCTGCAAGCGCTTTGAGAATGTCTTAAAGAGTCGCTTTTAAATATTGTATACTACTACTGCTTCCAGTCTATCGCCCCTGAACTTCGATCCTCTAAACATGATTCGGCTAAGGATGATGGTAGACTATATGAAGATAAAAATTTTGATATAACCACAGAAATCATCATGCAGATTGGAAACTAACATTTTAAGAGGCGTTGAATGTAATGAAGGAGCAAAGTTGGAAATTGGCCCAGAGATCGGAAATTTTGAAACTTTGTCAGAATAAAGTCTATCATATGTCTGATTCATTGGCATAGTTTGTTGTGTCTTAAACTGAATATTTTTTCTTTTGCGACGTGTTTACTTTTAGGGGAGAACTTTTTGCTTAAAAAGGGGGAAAAAATCAATATTTGAAAAATCCGTAAAAAATCTCCAAAACCTTTGTCGCCAATGAAACTTAATTTAGTTGTTAAAAGTGATCTATCAATTTCATCTATTTATTTATTGTTTAGATCAATAATGTTTTTTTTCTAACAAAATCATGTTGAAAGACGACTCTCTTTTTCACAATTTTAGTACAGTCATGGGCTATGCTCCATATCCCGAGGTATATCTCGAGAAGTGGACTGAGCAGTTTTTTATACCATTTGAAACACCTTATGCTGGTGAAGTTTTTGATATAAAAAGTTCCGCGGGCAGTCTTTGTGTGTTTCCAGGAAAGCGCCTCAAAAGTGCCCAGAATTCGACTTTTATTGAGACGCTCTCTGAACGTCTGTCGCTTGGGTTGGTGTGACGAAAATATAAAAGCTGGTAATAAGCTATACAATTTGACAAAAACTGCTTTGTTTATTTGTTTTTGAATGTGTTTTTGTATCATAACCTTGGGACAGATCCAGGATTTAATCAAGGGGGGTTCAGAGAATTGTTCGAGGGCATGCTCCCCCCTGAGATTTTGAAAACGAGGTCTTCGGAAACATGATTTCCATCATTTTGAGGAACAATTTAGGGGGTTCCACCGAACCGCCCGAGCTACCCCTGGATCCGCCTCAGTAACCAATACTGTATGTATATTGTTTTTATTGCTCTGCTAGTGTGTCAAGTCTGATAGATTTATCCGCTGCGTTTCTTCCTACGCTGGTGCAGCTAAACCTTCGCATCTTGTCAAACACACGAGCAACGTTGCCTTAATCCAATAAAAACTTTCATTAATTTTTCGATCATTGATTGTGATTGGCCTGTAGTTGTATGAGGGTCTGGTCTACCGCATTAAATTGTATGTCAAGAATGTAGCTTTAACATTTGCCTCGTTATAGTCGTCTTGGAAAATTCTCTGTAAAATACTGTATGGGAAAAGATGTTTGCATGTCACGTGAGAGTATTTACATTCAAGAAATTTCACTTAGCATATAATTTCATTTCTGCGTGTTAGCCTCATCTTAGTCTAGAGGGAAATCTTCAAATTCGAATTCCAGTTTTTTTCGACAGATTTTTAAGGTTGTCTCACTTTGCATGCGTGGGAAAGTACCCGCAAAGTTTAGCGCTTTAATTCAAAAAGGGATTTGTCACGCTTGACTAGTTACAGGTGTATCAAATAATCTAGATTCTTCTTGTTCATATCGTTACCGGGACGCACTTTACCGGATACTAATTCATAATATCATGTTCTTTCGAAACTCTTGTTTTCCTGGAGGACAGTTCAAAACTCAGGCCATCATAATCATGGACTGCGAAAAACTCTCCTGTCCACCCGCTATATCATCATCGAAGATTTATCTTCTAAAAGATCGCCAGACGTGCTCGAAAGTTTGAGGCGCTTGCAAACATTCCCACACTCACGATAACTTAAATTGCAGACATCTCTTTTCATAAAAGTGGGAAAAAACTGAATAAAAGCGGGACTGGAAAGCTATCTCGTACAGGGTGCGGTCGAAATACTGTGAAGGATACTGTAATTAACCAATATCAAGGGTTAAGTGATTGTCACCGCGGAATTACGGGACACTTAGAAATGTTGAAAATACGTGGAGAGGACATGTTGTCTGAAAAAGAGTTGGTTTTACGGAGAGCAGGTGAAGAAATTTTCCTATCCCTTACATCTGTCATTGAAAGGATGTTCATGGTCGACTTAAATTTGTATTAGGAGTATATTCGGGAACCGCTGAAGTAGACCTCATGGTGTGTCCAAAGCATCGAGATACCTTTGGTATAAAATGGAGAGGACATAAGGATATTTGGCAGGTCCCGGAGGGGTTCGCATCTCACTGCTCAAAAAATCACACAGGTGATCGCACTATCATGAATAGGAAGCAGTCAGAGGAAATCTTTAACAGGACTGGATCACTTATACCCATCGGCTCAGTTATTCAACTGTATTATTTCTCTTCATCAAACGTGTTGCACAAACTACCGTATTCACTAATAAAGTCCTTCTCGATTGTTGTCTTTCTTTAAGCGATCTGTCGGCAGTGTCGTGAAAAGCTGAACACACGCATTGCAACACATCAAAATAATTCGCAAAAGGAGAGAAAAAATAGTGACTGTAACGACTATAGTGAATTCCTTATGGCTGTTAAGCCGACTGACTCTTCTTTTTTCGTTTTTTCTCCTCTCCACAACACCTATAAAACCCCTGGCAACTATTGTGTCCTCTTGTGGCGATAAGCTAGTAACGTGGCAGACTCGTACCCACTCTTTAAGCTAGGCGTGGGCAAATCAAGGGAGAAGACAGAAAAAAGCGAGAAAGCGCATCGCCCTGGCCAATTTTGTGAAAGAGTAGTTATAATGATAGTGATTTTGATAATGGTACTAATAATAATAATAAAAAAATAGTAAAAATTATTTGTATAAAACATTACACGTTTCAAGAGAGTTAGGAAAGAAATAAGGGGTAATAGCTTACTTCTAAAGAAGGGCCTACAAAACTACATCCAAACTTTTTAAAGAATGCCGAATGAAGACAGAAGAGGTTTGTTATGCCATTGTCTGCAAGCACTTGTATGGTAGTTTACATTATGTTTGCATTTTAATGTAGGCCATTGAGGGCGTTTCTAGAGCCAGTGAGGTAAGCTTCCAGGGATTTATTCAAGAAGAGGGGATAGAAAAGATTTCAAGAGATCTAGAGCATCTGGCCTTTAGCCATGACAGTAGTCTATTACAGCCTTCGTCGTCCTGGGAGGAGACGTAGTCCACAACATCTACACCTGATGACAGCATCAGCCAAGCCACATGTGCGTAATATCTTAAACCTCTAGACAACACTGTCGAAGGTAAGGTAGCTGCATTGCAATGGTTTGTGGATGGGTGCAGTATTGGGCCTCTCGGCTCTATTATGAGGCGTCCATGGACGCGTAGACGTTTGTACACATAATTTAGTCTGGTTTATTTACAGCAGTAACCATTATGGAGCATGTACTAAAGACCTTAAAACAGGAACACTTCGAGTTAACCAGAGCTGTTTACCACCAAGACAACGTAGGATATTATCACTGCGCAAATACCATTCTAGCCAGCAAAATACTGCGAGAGAGAACCAACATGGATCTCTACCGGATTGATTTCAGTGATCCACACGGTGGTAAAGGTCCATGCGAGAGGAAAGCAACGCAAATCAAGACGCACGTGAAGCAATACACTAACCAAAGTCACTCCATCACAACACCTGCTGGCCTTAAGAAGGCTATCGAGTTTGATGAGGGTATTGTAGGTGTGCGAGTTTCGGTTGTTCCTGTTTCCAATACCACAATGAAAACAAAGAGTATCAAGTGGGAGGGCATCAGTAGTTTGTCCAACTTCGAGATCACGGCAGCGGGTGTAAAGGCCTTTCAGGCGTAGGGTATTGGTGCAGGGAATTTCCGACCCTGGACGACATTTTCCGGTATGTTCAACCAAGAGGTGGTAGGGAAGGAAAATTACTCGCGTTCGCGGTAAAATGGATCTCAGTCCGCTATAATATATTGCTTTCATAGCACGCACACTTCTCCCATTTTTTCTCGAAGGGGATGCATGGTAATATTTAACAAGGCTATAACCCCGTGCCACTGTATCATAAATTACACCCTTATTAAGAAAAACTTGCTTATTTTGACTATTCTCTCAGGAATAACACACGATAACCAGTTTGAGTGGATATCTGAAAGGCCAGGGAAAGGAGAGTTTGTGTCAGTGAAACCCAGATATCCAAAGCCGGCAACATCCATATAGATAGTCTACTCAAGGAGGGGTGTACCACCGAAATGACCCATCAAGCAAATGCCAACCTAGCTGATAGTCTCTTGTTTCCATGCCCATATTACATGACACCAATTCCAACATGACATACGAACGGCTGGAGCAGCACCTCTTGTACGGTAAACACCAATTCCGTCGGGTCGAGAGTGTCTCACATATTGACCGAGCGGAGATCAGTTACGCAGAGCGCCTTGAGGCTGGAAGGAGCCATCCTGAAGTGACGATGCCGGATACAGAAACAGACAGTGGTTCCCCTTGTCTGCCAGAGGGATGGGCTTGTCGGGAGTCCGCAATGCCACGCCATCGGTTTAATTCCAGGCAAAGGAGGTACTTGGAGGACAAATTTAAACGCGGTGAGACCACGGGGATCAGAGCAAACCCTGATGACGTCTCGGAGGAGAGGAGATGTTTGAGAGATCAGAACGGGAAGCGAATCTTCACGGTAAAGGAATTCCTACGTCTACAATAAATCACCTCATTCTTCTCTAGGATGGCATGTAAGAGAAGAGATGCCACCGACTCCGATGATGAGGCTGAAGAATTTGCGAGACAGCAGGCGGCCATCCACTCGGATGTGATGGAAGTCTTACGGCAGGAAATAACTCATCCCTTGGGTTTCTCTGGCAAAAACCTGTGCTTGATGATAGAGTCAGAAATCGAAAGCCCCAAGATCACTCAGATGCCTTCCATAGTTTGTCACTTTTCCATTAAAGTTAAAGCTCGGAAGAAGACTGTCTATTCTGTTGCTCTTATTGAATTTTTGAAAAGGTCCTTCTGTAAGCAGTAATTCTGGTAACTATAATTACTGCAAAAACCGTGGACAAAGATCTCGCTGATTGTTGACGCTGGATCTCTAGAAAAGATATCTAATCAGCTAAAATATAACTAAAAAAGCAAAAAACCAAATGTCCAAAGACTACTGTAAAACTGATTGACAACGTGTACTGTTTTTTATACAACAATATTTCGGCTGGCCATAAACGCCTTCTTTATGTTCACAGATGTTACTGAATTTATGATGGAAATTACAATATTATATAGATAGAGGATGTCGCAAAAAATTTTTTAAAAAAGGGGGAGGCGGAAATAACATACAACATAAAAAAGAAAAGAAAAACTAATAAGGATATAGTTTACAATAACTCATCACGGCGGTTTTGGGCCATTACGTTCGAGAGTCAAGACCTTATCTATCAAATGTGACTCCCTCGCCTTACGGACTGAGGGAGGGGGCGGGTTGGTTCTAGCTAGGTTATAATACAGGACCAAAAGCTCTTACTCTGGAACCAAATTTGTTATGCTTTTCTCATGGATCAAGATCTAGTCACCAGTTATTTCTAACCCCCCCCCCCCGAACAAAAACTGTGTATTACCCGATGACATGTAATTTGAAAAACAGTTGTGGGGTATTTACCTACAAATTTTAAATGATGGGGTATTTGTAAGCAAAGAGAGAGTTCTACTGTGGGAAAGTTGCTGAAAAGTTTAAAAAAGACTCTTTTATTGCTGCAACATCATCCTTACATGGCTTGTTGCGTTTAAAATGACTAAAACCAGTCATAAATCAGATATGACCCCTGAAAATATTAAACTTAGCCGATTATGTTATTTTATAGTGTCTTCATCGCCGTAACTGGATATTATAAAACTCGTAACCAGTCCTCCTCTCCGTCACACCCAAAATGGCGTCTGGTGAAATCTCGAATTTTAGGCATTATTGAGTCGTTCTACTGACAACACAAAATGACTGCCCGCGAAAATTTTTATAACTAAAACTGCACCAATATGACTACTTTCAAGCAGTATAAACAAATTTTCCGAAATTCATCTTGTTCTAGATAAAGTTTCGGGGAACTATGGCGCAGTCCCTGATAGAACAAGTGTAAGGAAAAAGGAGCCATTTTTTAACATACATTTCCTAAGCAAAAACATTACTGATACCGATGGAATATCTATTTTTGATATCTTTAGATTCGTGTCAAGATCTGGATTAGGTTTCACCGGCTACATAGAGTTTTGTAAATTTTAAACCGATTTTTCAAATTTTGCTTTTTTCGGTTTTCACAGCCATTAATGTCCGCTCAAAGAAGAATACGTCCTAAAATAACAATTTTGAGTATTAAAGAAAACGTATTGTGCCAATCAATAAGGCATGTCAAAGGCTTTATTCTGACAAAGGTTCGAAAGTTGTGATTTTTGGCCCAATTTCCAACTTTGCTCGATCCTTACAGGCAGCGCCTCTTAAACTTAACACTAACACAGAGATCCCTTCCATTTATTACAGTTTAAATGGGAGGAAGTGTGTCCTTGTAGAGCATGGTCAACCTCCGATGACAGCCTATGGCATCTGGTCGTTTGTCTGCTTCTTCATCCCAGCAAGCCTGCATTAAATCTTGCCATCCAGACAGGGGTTTCTTCCTGTCTTGAACTTGCGTTGGTCTGTTCTGTTCAGCATTCCGACCATTTACCGCTCTCACGTCTCCCTCTACATTTGTAATGGCTCTCTTGCCATACCACATCTTCCAGAGCATTATGCCAAAGCTGTAGATATCGGCCTTGCAACCGTATAAGCCTGCTCTGATCACCTCAGGCGCAATGTGAAAAGTTTCCGCCGTTGTTACTGTGATCATCTTCGCTTCTTTAGAGACGCTGATGTTAGCGACCCTGACATCATTTTCATATGACAGCAGTGGTAGAATGCATATGGATGTAAAAATACGGAAGTAGAAGACTCTTCAACGCCTATTGAAAAACTCCATTTGTTCCTCTTTACTACTAAGCCTGTGGTGCACTCAAAGCAAGCCATGGGTGATTAAGATAACTGCAGAGCTAGTATCGTGAATTTAGGGGGGCTGTTTTTAATCATATGCGACTCTGATATAGGAGAAATTTGGTCTGTTTTTTTCAAAAGGTGGATTTTATGGCGTACCCAGATCTAAAACTCAGCATTGATTTTGAAAGTAAGGATTCTTCCTTCCCTAAAAAAATATAAACATGAAATTTTTCCAAGTGTTTCAGCAAATCAAGGTCATTCAAAGGTGCGGTAGCTAAGATTACGCGAACTCCGAGACAAGTTCATACAAAAATGCCCACAATTAAATGCTGAAAGTGTGTCCGTTTTCCTTCTTACCATGATGTTTTCCAACTTGAAATCTCTGTGAACAATGCCCTGACTGTGTATGAATTCGAGAGTATTGGCGATGTCTCTCGCCCATCAAATTACACCTCTCTCGGCTCCAGGTGTTAAAGACAGACTAGGCGTATTGTCCCGATTCTGGAAAATGCGTCCCATCAAGTTTTCCTTGCAGAGTTCCATTAGGAGTGTTACTTTCAACCGATCTTCTTCCCTAATCAGTACAGCACCATAGAACTTAACGATGAATGGATGATTAAGCTTCCTAAAAAATTTAGAAGCATGGGTTATCTTTAGCCTAGTGTCTTTGAAACAATAGCAGTCTCTGTGATTATTGCCATGCCATGATTTCATTTTGTTGCCAAATGTTTTCATTTTGTTTCCTTTTTTCGTTTTTATTTTTTCTGTAAGTGTTAACTATCAACGAAGGGAACGCTTGAGTCACGAAATTTTTTAGTAAAACAAATAAACAAAACAAAAAAGTGAGAAATACAATAAAACCAAGTAAGTGAAAGTGTAGTGCGATCGTCCGGGTGAGTGCAGTCCAGAGAAGGACTGTTGTGGGTGGTGGTGACCATCACCGACAACAGTCCTTCTCTGGACTACACTCACCCGGACGATCGCACAACACTTTTACATGTTACCCCTGGGTTCAAACAATTTACTGCAAAAATAAGTAAAAAAAATAAAAACCCAGAAGGGAAACAACCCCATACTAAATCATGCAATCCTAAAATATAAGAAGACCAACCTTAGTGTCTCTCTTTTAGAAAGAAAGTCACTTGTATCAAAATTTTCCAGTTCGTCATTCCACACTTTCACAGCCACTTGTAAGGGTTCATCTTTTCCTCGCTGCTTAAACGCCCCTCGATGGATCGTGGTAAATGCGTCACTACCGGGAAGTGAAATTTGATCGTCTGTCAATTCTAGATCGTCGCAACTGCTGTCCATGATGGATACTTCTTGGATGCCGAAAACGGCAAGTTTGTCCCTGAAATGTACACTCCTGTTATGCTGTTATTCCCTGTGAGCTGTTATCATCCGTCAATTTTCGGCACAACATTCTGTCAGCCTTGATAGGCTCGGGAATGCAAGCTACAACCTGCTCGAGGTACACTTGAGCCTCAGTAAGCTGCTCCACCACTAAAGACCTCAGATTCTGTTCTTTAGCCGTTTCAAGCAGGTATTCTAGAGAGACTTTTGCCATGAAGCCACACTTGTCTTTTTCGTACTTTCCTGTCTTATTCCAATTTCCTAACTTTTCTTTCATAGCCACAACCCCGACAACTGGAACGCTTAATAAAAAAGCAACAACGCCAATTGGAACCCAAATAGGACTTGTGACCCATTACTACTTTGCTGGCCAAGGAAAATTTTTCTGAAGGCGAGGAGTCATTTGATAGAACAGGCACATCATCTGCTATGACGAAGCTCTCCTGGTTTTCAAGTTGACCCACGACATACCTGTATCGCTGTTGAGAGTGCTGGATTAGAGAGCTACGAACGCCAGAAAAGACATGTTCACGTTCCTCCCATGCAGTGCAATGAAGTCTTGAAGTCGCTTCGACAGTGCCTCGTAGATGTAGATTTTGGTCACCTCCCAACTCGCCATCGCTGGTAGAGTATCGTACGACGTCCACCAAGTGAAGCGCTGCACAGCATCTGAAGACGTAAGGTACTTGGACAGTGAGGTGACAGCGCTTTCTGTTTTGTTTTTGAGGTACTTATGTAGCTCCTTTCTAACTGAGTTTTCCTTCTTCTCAATACCATGGAGGCGTTCAATTATTAAAATCATTCTGTCAATAACTTTCTGACGATCTTTGGACGAATTACTAATAAACGCTTTCGTGTGAAACACCACACGTAAAAGAAGGTAGTAGAGCCACCTTAAAAATGGAAAATAGATTACCTCACTTTGATAAAGACTAAAACAATGGATAGTGTCGAAGAAGCACTCTGATTGGGTTCTTTAACTCTGAATATCCTTGGCTATTCACCTCCGAGCTATTCACGGGTTTTACACTCCCGAAAATATTGTAATGTATATACGCTGTATTGTCTCAGTTTTGCGGCTCGGTAAATATCCACCCTCACATAGCCAACTTCATTTCGGTGACCAGTTGTTAGTATATTTTACTTGTCAATCAGTTATACCGCATTTAAGACGTGTCAAGAGGTGAAGGGAATTTTGCGGTTTTAATTGTGTCTATGTGTCTACAGACTTCATGAACACTTACTTCCACTGGATACACAGTCTTGCCTCGACAATTTTTAAGACCATGGACTTAATTCCATTCATCAGTGCAGTAAACTCGTCTGTAATAATTCCACGTGTTTGAGCTTTAATGGCAGTGGTTGAAGACATGTAAATGATCAGAGATTCTGGATTTACATAAGGCGAGCAGTGTTTAATTTTTCTGACTATGTGGTCCTTGATCCCACCAGCTTCTTCTGATGGTACTTGGTCCCACTTGTTACAAACGAACAGAGCACAAGTCGACGGGGTTTCTCTTTTTTGGTCAAGAGACACTTGTCTAGCGTGTTCGATTCGCTTTTCCAGCTAAAAAAAGGAAAATGGAAGAGTGTCTCTCAAATGAAGAACAAAAACCTTCCTAGTTCTTGTTAGCGTGAGTCTGTTATGCAAGGAGCTTCAGTAGAGAGTTGTTAATAGATCGCTAGAAGACTAAAAATTCATCAAAAATTATAAGTTTGATGCATCGATTATCAATTGATATCCTCTATTCATCAGTTATCGTGTGGTCTATTAAGTGTAGTGAAGATCTTGTACACACATTTAATTCTATATCTGACGTAACCACCCTCTCCGTCTCTGTCTCTGTCTGTCTGTCTCTCGTTCTTGTCAATCTTTAAATCACCCATCAGAAATATTAATCCAGTCAACATACCGTGCTGAACCCTAAACTTTTCGTCCCCTTTCTCCAGGTCGATTTGAAATTTGGAGGGTTTTCATGCGCCCTCAAACAAACAGTTACTTCAAATCGTAAACAATTTTCCTGTAGCAGTTTTAACAAGAAGGTCTAATGGGGGGGGGGGGGGTAACCCCATTGAGACCCTTTAACAGTGCCCTACGGGATCAGAAACCCAACTAATTGAGCCTCACTATCATCTCATATTTGGCATGTTAGCGCAAGATTACGTTCATTATAGTATTCTCTTACCCTGTCTCGCTGTATTCCACCGGCGTTTGAAGGATTAATGACGTAGATAAATAGGAAAGCCTCCGGAAGGTATGCTTTCACTATGTCATCCATAATGGTAGATTTGCCGATGCCAGGGCTGTTAACTATAACTATTCCTTCCTGAAAGTTTTCAAAATACAGGATATATATATATATATATATATATATAAAGTGTAAAATTTTGACTTTCGTAAAACAGTGCTCAATGCATATGAGTAGAGCGAGGTATATATTGTGGGAGGAAAAAGACAAATAAACTACAAGTTCATTCCTACAAGCCTGTTTCGTGGTTTCCCACTCATCACGGGATCTTGTAGTTTATTTGTCTTTTTCCTCTCGCAATATATATATATATATATATATCGCAAGTCGTTAATGAAATCAATCTCAAAGAATTGTTAGCACCATCTCGTTTTAGAACTGCCAGCGAGAGACAAACCATTTCTCATAACAATGGCTGCTTTAAATTCGATAGGAAAAGATGCGACCTCTGTCAGAATTTCTTTGTTGAATCTAAATCATTTCTCAGCTTTCAGACGGGAAAAAATTACACCATTCACTCTAGACTTTCCTGTGACTCTAAAAATGTGATTTACTTGGCTTCCTGCAAGAAATGTCGCCTGCAATACGTGGGATCTACTACCACCGACTTTAAAGCGAGATTTCGAAATCACAAATCTACTATGCTCACAAACAAAACAACTTGTGAAATAGCGATACACTTCAACAAAACCCCACACACCCTGGACGATTTTTCGTTCCAATGCATTGATCAGGAACAGGCCCCTAGTGGCTCTGCAGAGATCGATAGGCTGTTAATCACAAAAGAGGCTTATTGGAGTGCTCAGTTGTTCTCTTTGGCACCCCATGGTTTGAATAAAAGAAAGGAATTTCATTCAAAAAATATAATTTGCTATAATTAATTTTCCATCTTAAATTAGGCGCTACTAATTGATCGTTCAAAGGCCCTTTTCTTGGATTTTGTCGGCCCTTTAGGTGTGGATTGGACTCAGAGGCCCTGCCAAGGGATCTTATTATGATTAGTATCATTTAAGGGTCCCTCCAGGGATTTTACGCTTGGATCTATCTTCTAGATCCGTGACACTTGAGATGAATCAACCTTGCATTGCCTTTCGTCCTTACCTCACTTGAAGTTCAACTGGATTTTCCGGCGACATTTCAAGTTTTTGTTTCACCACGCTTTTCATTTCGTCCAATGTTTTCAAGCCTTTGAGCGAAATTCCTAACGACCCCATCACTTGACACATTACCCCGATGTCGTCGATCTCGTCGTTCTCGTCTACAGCTGTTGCTCACCGATTAATCTTGCATATCCGTATAATGCAAAGAAAAAACACAGTTTTGAGAGCTATGGAAAGGCAAGAGTTTCAAAATACCTTTCGAGAATAGAGGAAAACTAGATAAGGATTTTGAGAAATGTATCTCTGGAGTTATTTCTATAGGAGAGAAGTATACTTTAAACAAAGAAAATTGCGCGCGCGCACAGAAGAAAATATTGCCTTTTGTAACACAATCTCATCCGGCTTTGCCAAACCTCAAGAACATACAGATGGGGAAATGAAACCTCAAAACTGAGCCTTATCATGACATCGCAAAAGAACGTCATCAAGAGTTATCCTAATACGAGCTAAACTTCGAGGGTAGAAGATTCAAAAGCGCTAGCGAATGGTAGGAGACGCACAGGCCTATCAACACCTCTCAACGGTCGACTGCCTTTTGGGCGAGTAATTCATGGCAGTCTCCATACAGACTCCCTGTTACCCAGTCTCCATATAGACTCCCTGTTACCCATTCTCCCTGTGTACCCTGTGTACCCTGTGTACCCTGTGTACCCTTTGTACCCTGTGTACCCATGTGTACCCTGTGTACCCTGTGTACCCTGTGTACCCATGTGTACCCTGTGTACCCTGTGTACCCATGTGTACCCTGTGTACCCTGTGTACCCGTGTGTACCCTGTGTACCCGTGTGTACCCTGTGTACCCTGTGTACCCTGTGTACCCATGTGTACCCATGTGTACCCTGTGTACCCTGTGTACCCTGTGTACCCTGTGTACCCATGTGTACCCTGTGTACCCTGTGTACCCTGTGTACCCATGTGTACCCTGTGTACCCTGTGTACCCATGTGTACCCTGTGTACCCTGTGTACCCATGTGTACCCTGTGTACCCTGTGTACCCTGTGTACCCATGTGTACCCTGTGTACCCTGTGTACCCATGTGTACCCTGTGTACCCTGTGTACCCTGTGTACCCTGTGTACCCTGTGTACCCTGTGTACCCTGTGTACCCATGTTTACCCTGTGTACCCTGTGTACCCTGTGTACCCTGTGTATCCATGTGTACCCTGTGTACCCTGTGTACCCTGTGTACCCTGTGTACCCATGTGTACCCTGTGTACCCTGTGTACCCTGTGTACCCTGTGTACCCTGTGTACCCGTGTGTACCCTGTGTACCCTGTGTACCCTGTGTACCCCTGTGTACCCTGTGTACCCGTGTGTACCCTGTGTACCCTGTGTACCCTGTGTACCCTGTGTACCCCTGTGTATCCTGTGTACCCATGTGTACTCTGTGTACCCTGTGTACCCTGTGTACCCTGTGTACCCTGTGTACCCATGTGTACCCTGTGTACCCTGTGTACCCTGTGTACCCGTGTGTACCCGTGTGTACCCTGTGTACCCTGTGTACCCGTGTGTACCCTGTGTACCCTGTGTACCCTGTGTACCCATGTGTACCTTGTGTACCCTGTGTACCCTGTGTACCCTGTGTACCATGTGTACCCTGTGTACCCCTGTGTACCCTGTGTACCCATGTGTACCCTGTGTACCCTGTGTACCCCTGTGTACCCTGTGCACCCATGTGTACCCTGTGGACCCTGTGTACCCTGTGTACCCTGTGTACCCTGTGTACCCAGGGTACACAGGGTACACAGGGTACACAGGGGACACAGGGTACACAGGGTACACAGGGCTACACAGGGGTACACAGGGTACACAGGGTACACAGGGTACACAGGGTACACAGGGAGAATGGGTAACAGGGAGTCTATATGGAGACTGGGTAACAGGGAGTCTATATGGAGACTGCCATGAATTACTTGCCGCCTTTTGCTTTCCGGCTTTCCGGCGTGTCGCCTCACGCAAGGCTTTCATGGATCACGTGACTCTTTTCATTGCTCTAATTAAACTGTCGTTCATTCCATGATCAAGACAGAAGATTTACCACACAACACTCGCGATTAGTTAATTTTCCTTCTCTTAGGAAAATATATTTACAACACGATTGGGCACATATAATAAATTTCCTTGCAGTGGTAACGCTATGTAACGCAACACACTAAACTCAACAATGGGCCTTTTGTCTACATAAAAGGGTCTCAAACACTATCACTTAAAATGCATAAAACATTTGTACCGTTAGAGGACGTTTGAACACGTTTGGTCAGGGCTGTTGAAGGATCAAAGGGGCCATGCAAATCTTTGAAGGGCCTTAAACTAAGATGTACAACGAATTTGACCTTCTCAAAAACCGGTCTCAAATTACATACTAAAAACAGTGCTTACGTTTGTCCTTTAGAATGACAGAATACGCGACAAAATACGTACGAAAAATATTTCTACACAGTCATAACATATCAAATTATACTTACCTATAGTCAAAGGAAAAAGAAATGGCCCAATTTTTACGGATTATTCGGTCAAAATCTGCCGATTTCTGCCGCTTTTACCGCCATATTGAAAAATAACGCTACCACGATGCAATGCAATCGGAGTGCGCACACCGCCTGGCTGTTACGTAAATATGAAATTTCGTATTTGATCAACAGTCTAACGGAACGTCGCGCAGAGGCGTATATTTACTTCCTGCCCTCTTTTCTAGAAACTGCTCATTGCACATGAATTCAAAAGACGTATGCAACATGAGTGCTTCGATAGATATTGACAAAATCGACGATCTTGGGTGCATGTTTGAGCTAATGATGTCTCGAGGTATTTCGTCAGGAGGATTGCAGACATTGGACCAGATGAAACAGAGGGTTAAAAAGGCACTCAGAATAACAGAGAAGGTAAGAATGTAAACAACGTATATATTCCAACTTGGCGTACACCGTCACTGCTAAATTGTTGCAGACTAATCAAGTAATGGCCCCAAATAGTGGGGCTAGGGTAGAAAAGATAGTGAAATTACCGTCCAAATTTAACGAACAGCTGTATTACGGCCGGCATTCGATGTTTAGGCTAAAAGTTTGTTTACCTGGAGACGCTGTACGTTACAGCAGTAAAAAGTGAAACTAATGGACACCAATAACTTTGTTCAGTATTGACTGGTTGTTAAAGCAAATGTACACCCGATTTAGAGCTAATTAATTGTGCTACTAAACCTTTTTATTTAACATTTATCACTTTGTTACTTGAAGCGTACTTAATGAATTTAAATTAGACGGCCTAAACACCCAGGAGAGTGATACTTGATAATCGTTTTAACACGGTTCAATAGACATTCCTCAAATCAGTTGTAACCCAGAGCTCGAACCGTGCAAAGCGGACATGCCTAGAATGTCAACCCTCCATATTCTTTTTCCTCCCTCGTTCAATTTAAAAATACCAACTTCTTTAACGAGTGCAAGTACGACCTGAGCTCAAACTCCTAGCCTATTTAGAGTAATAATAACTTTGCATTTAAAGCTAATGACCCATCGGTATTTAAACAATAGAGTGTTTCTGTCGAGGAACTATCAACTGATAGTTGCTTCGCAGAAATTTGATGTTCTTAAAACAAATATTTGCCCGAGAAGCGAAGCAATTCGTGCGATATCGGTTTTTCGCGTGAAATTTAACGTGGAATTCACGAGTCAGGCAGTGAATTTTTCTTGAATTGCATAACTGAATAAAAATAAGAAAACGAGAAATTTAAAACGGCAATATTATTGTTTGTTTTTATCCCGTACGCACGCCCTAGAAAGCCATTTTAAATTCAATTGTCAGAACTCTCATTGTTAAGGGAATAGAAAGCAAGCTAAGTCGCTCACGTTTGAACCGTCGACAATTTTATTTGTGCCTCGTGAATTTTTCTAGAATCGCATAGCTAAATCACTGAGCGAAACCGGATGTTTTGTATTTTTGTGCGCCACCCCAGTGCTCAAACAATGGAAACCCTGTCAAAGTCAGGTGTCAATATCTAGCGGGAACAAGATATTTTTAGAATGAAAACCACTTTTATTTCAAACTCGTGGAGAAAAGAGTGCCCCACATTTTACAGTCTTCAGCAAAAAAACTGAAAGTACAAAATACGGAGTTATTTAAGACAGAGATTTGCCTGCTACCCGTCAACTTGGCAAAATGTGACGCCGACAATCAACAACTGAATTGTCAAATCCTGAAGCGAAATGAAAATTTCAAGCGTTCCGGTGTCAAAGCAAGGTCTACAAAAAACCGGTAAGTGATTTACAGTTATAAAAAAAGTGTATTTTAAAATATAATGATTAAGACTGGAATTTCTTTGTAAACTCTGACGAAAAACAGTTCAAAAAATGGTTAAAAGTCACAATTTTAACTGTTTTTCTTTCATTGCAGGGAGTCGCTCGTTGGTGTCATGCTGGACTGAAAGTTTATGGAAATATTTACTGGAGAATTATTAAAAGTTACTCCAGCAAACATCCCGCCAACTGCTCCAGCCATCAGGTAAATAGAACGACTGGCATTGCTGTCAAGGTCACTAGTAGCTGCTATGTTGCTTGGCGTGGCTGAGTTATTGAGAACAATCTCCCGTAAAGCATGACTTTAATAGCCGTTAGTAGTTGTCGTGCTTGGGTTGAAACCGGCCAACTTATTCGGCATTCGCCGCTGTTTTTCCTGAGGATTATGGCTGTAGATGGATATGGATTCCAGATTGGAGTGACCAGTGAGCTCTGATATCTCCAGTGGGTCGAAATCATCACGGAGCGCTTGGAGGACTGTCTTGCGACCATTCGTGAATTTGTGAATTTCCCGTCTAGTGTTTTTTGAAACCATGTTGTCTCTAAAAGAGGCCAGTTCGTAATCTTTATAGGCTACAATGATTTGGATTTCCGGAAAAAATGCTTGACCTTTTTCGGCATTGATACCTGTTTTGGTTTTCTTTCCTAACGCTTGTTTGGTTTTCCTCGGCAAGAACTGTCGTTTGGCTTTCTTCCCTCGTCTCTGGCATTTTGATTTTTTTTTTTCTTTTGCGTTTTCTCGTACTTTTGGGCGTGAGTGGTTTCCTCCAATTTTTACTTTGAATTTCAATTCAAAAATTGGAAAACATTCGTTTTCTATAAATTTGTTCATATTTGTTCATATTTTCGTAGCACTAGTTGCATTTACGTTTTTACATTCGTAACAATAATTTTTGCTCGCGACTCACGTCAGCGATATCGCTTTATGCATTAGTGCGACTCCACGTTAAATACCCTCTCTTACGGTTGACGTATTGACCAATCAGAGCGCGTGTTTACCTTAAGCTATGCGATTCTATAGAAAAATTCACTGCCTGACGAGTGAATTCCACGTTAAATTTTACGCCAAAAACCGATATCGCACGAATCGCGAAGCGATGAGTGCGATATCGATTTTTTCAAGTGAAATTTAACGTGGAATTCACGAGTCAGGTAGTGAATTTTTCTTGAATCGCGTAACTGAATAAAAATAAGAAAACAAGAAATTAAAACGGCAATGTTATTGTCTGTTTTTATTCCGCACGCGCGCCCTTAAGAAAGCCATTTTAAAGTCAACTGTCAGAACTGTCATTGTTAAGGGAACGGAAAGCAAGGTAAGTCGCTCACGTTTGAACCGTCGACAATTTTAATTGTACCTCGTGAATTTTTCTTGAATCACATAGCTAAAGCCACCAAATCACTGGGCAAAACCAGATGTTTTGTATTTTTGTGCGCCACGCCAGTGCGCAAACAATGGAAACCCTTTCAAAGTCAGGTGTCAATATCTAGCGAATAGAGGGAACAAGATAATTTTAGAATGTAAACCACTTTTATTTCAAACTCGTGGACAAAGCGGTGCCTCACATTTTACAATCTTCAGCAAAAAAACTAAAAGTACACAATACGGAGTTATTTAAGACAGAGATTTGCCTGCTACCACTCAACTTGGCAAAATGTGGCGCCGACAACCAATAACTGAATGGTCAAATCCTCAAGCGAAATGAAAATTTCAAGCGTTCCGGTAGCAAAGCAAGATCTAAAAATAACCGGTAAGTGCTTTACAGTTGTAAAAAAAAAGTGTATTCAAAATATGATGATTAAGACTGGAATTTCTCGGTAAGCTCTGGCGAAAAACAGTTCAGTTAAAAGTCACAATTTTAACTGTTTTTCTTTCATCGCAGGGAGTCGCTCGTCGGTGTCAATGCTTGACTGAAAGTTTATGGAAATATTTACTGGAGAATTATTAAAAGTTACTCCAGTAAACATTCCGCCAACTGCTCCTGCCACCAGGTAACTAGAACGACTGGCATTGCTGTCAAGGTCACTAGTAGCTGCTGTGTTGCTTGGCGTGGCTGAGCTATTGGGAACAATCTCCCGTAAAGCATGACTTGAATAGCCGTTGGTAGTTGTCGGGCTTGGCGTGGGTTGAAACCGGCCAACTTATTCGACATTCGCCGCTGTTTTTCCAGAGGATTATGGCTGTAGCTGGACATGGATTCCGAATTGGAGTGGCCACTGAGCTCTGATATCTCCACTGGGTCGAAATCATCACTGAGCGCTTGGATGACTGTTCTTCGACCACTCGAATTTGTGAATTTGCCGTCTAGTGTTTTTTGAAACCATGTTGTATCTAAAAGAGGCCAGTTCGTCGTCTTTCAAATCAAAAAACTGATTTGAAAGGAATGATAAGAGATTCACTTAATTTAAAATGGGCTTTTAAGGCATTCCAGAATGTTGCAGTTCTGTAATAAAAAGATCTCTGTCCCGACTTGGTTATTTCGCTTTTGTGAGACTGATGCAACAATTTCAGGACTGCAATCCTCTTTTGTGATACAGCAACATGGAGGGCAGGAGGATATTATATTAGGTAAGCTGTGAGGCGTGAGTAGTCCAGTGGTCAGCGCGTTGGACTCTGGGTCGGTTGGCCCGGGTTCAAGTCCTGGCTGGGGCATGACGTTTGTGTCCTTAAGCAAGACGCTTCACTCACAATGCTTCGTATTCTCGGATAAGACGTAAAGCCGTAGGTCCCGTCTCCTGCAGGGTTAGGGGAAAGAGACGTAAAATTCCCATGTACGAGATTACTGTCTAGTGGATGTCCTCCCCGGGTTGGGATGGGTGGGAAGGTGAGATCGCTACATGGATTGAAGTGGCTGCCAGAGGCGCCTGATAAAAATGCTCACGTCCGATCTCAACCTTACGATACTATTAAGCGCGACTGAATATATCCACATAAAAGTCTGCGCTATATAAATGCAGATTGGATGTAAAATGCGAAACTATTAAGTTTGCGTGTGCATGTGTACATTTTCGACTACGTGAAGGCACCGTCAAATCAGCGCATATTATTCAACTTTAACATTTAATTAAATCGCACTGAATCATTTCCCCAAAAAGTCCTTCGGAGATCGAAAAGAACTGGACTTCGCTTTCCAAAGTCCAGATTTTCTCTTGATTATTTTGCTTAAAATATTAATAAGTAGTTTCTTAGAAATCGACTTTGAAATAAAAGCTAGCGCTAAAAAGTCACGACGTTTCGACCTCTCTGAGGTCATTTTCAAGTGAGTAAGTTTTCCAAATCAGCATAAATATGTTGAAGCAAGTTGAAGATGATAAAATGTGGCGAACGCTAAAATATGTGAAAAAGTGTAAACAATATACAATAGAAGAGAATAAAATGATAAAGGAATAAAAGAATAAAATAATCGTAGCACGAATTGTTCTAAACAAATAGTTTGGCGCGAATTGAATCGCACTGTTTGTTTAGCGTTGGTTTCAATTCTTTGATAAAAAAAAAAAACATTTCAAAAACAAGGCAGTCAAATTTGTTCTGACACTTCCTCAAGATTCGAAAACTCTCTGTGATGTCTTCTGGCTCCATGTCGTGCTGCTCTCCGAGGTGGCGTCCGATTGCCGATCCTTTGTGTTCTTCACTTCATTGGTGTAAGTGTCGGCACGTGTAGCCGACATAGCCTGCATCACACAGGCCACACTGAAATGAATACACCACGCATTGTTGACTCACAAGAGGCGGTTTGTCTTCCCTGACCCTAATTTCATTCTTGATCTTTTTACTTGTATAAACTGGGCTAATATCTACGTTGATCTTCCGACTGAGGTCAGCCAACTGTTTTCGCACTACATTTGCAGATATCTGGTCCTTGTTGGGCAACACGATTCTGACTGGGGCTTCTCTTTTATCAGCCATTCGGGTATGGGAATCCTCAGACACGTTTCATTCAATGAATCTACGAATGGTTGACTGCACAAGGTCGTCAGGATAGCGCAGTCGGGAGAAGATCTCTTTAAGGCGTTCACATTCCTCATGGAAAAACTTCCACTTAGACGAGAGTTGAAACGCACGGTTTAGCATGGTGATCAGCAGTGACCGTTTGTATCTGGCGTCAACGTGACTGTGATAGTGTAGCAAAAGCCCTTTGTTCGTCGATTTTCTGTAGACCATGGTGTCTAGGCGGCAACCATTCTTGATAACATCCATTCCGAGAAAGAAAAGCCTACCATTTTCTTGGAGTTCCTTTGTGAAATCAATAGAAGGATGAGACTTGTTCAATGTCTCCAGAAATCCTGAGGCTGCTTCCGGATCAGGCATTACACTACTGAAGTGTATCATCTACAAAGCGCTTGTAGAATATAGGCCTCTTGTTCTCTCTTTCTAGCTGTTTCTCAATTCTACACACGAAGGCGTTTACCATGAGGGGACCCAATGGCAAATGGCAGATAAAAGAGAAGTTACTTCAGTTTGACCTATTTTTATCTAGTTAGAGGAAGGTCGGATAAATCCAATTAGATAGTGGTAGAAAACGACCAAGAGTTGCTCAAATTGCTTTCAACATGTGTTTTGAACTTGTTTTTCAAAATTTGGTACTTTCTATGGGTTCAAGTGTTTTCAATTCGTGGCGCGATACTCCGAGAGTCATGGTATGAAATTTTGAGCTTCAAAAGCGGCATTTGGCGGAATGCAGTTATTATCGATTTTCTCGAAAATAAATCGATATTCAGCCAAACGAATTATACAGTGATTTACATCCTGGTGAGACCTACTTAGCTTTGAAATATGGGCAAAATCAATGTTTCAGCTGTTGCCACCAAAGGTTTGACCAGTGTAACATACGCTCTTATGCAGTTAAGTAAATATGAAATACCGCATGCGCATGTGATCAAAAGATAACGAAACGTTACAGGAAGGGCTCCTATTTACCTCCTACTCGCTTTTCTAGAAACTGCTCATTATACAAGATATTCAAAAGATGTATGCAACATGAGTACGTCGATAGACGTCGACGAAATCGACGATCTTGAGCACATGGTTAAGTTAATGCTGTCTCTAGGTATTTCGCTAATAGGGCTGCAGACATTGGACCAGATGAAACAGAGGGTGAAAAAGGCGCTCAGAATATCAGAGGAGGTGAGAATGCAAACATCCATGGCTACGTATCGATTCAACCTCAGCGTAGACCACCATCGCTTAACTGTCGCAGAATTATCAAATAATGGCCTAAAGAACTGGCCTGATGTTTCGAGAAACAGCGTTATTCTCATCCGAATTTAACGATTTGCTGTCTTGCCGCTGGCATTCTGTATGCTTTGGGGCTAAAATTGGTTTACCTTGAGACACCTTTACAGCAATTGATAGTGAAACTAATGGACACCGGTAACTTTGTTAGTTGTTGACTGGTTGTTAAACCAAACGTAATGTACAGCTGTATATCAGTTAGCACCTCTTGAAGCTCTTTATTTAACATTTATCACTTCTTTATTTTGAGCGCTTTTAATAAACGTAAATCACATTGCGAAATCACTTATGGGGGTAAAACTTGGTAATCTGTTCAGCACGGACATTCCCTAAATTGTATTCAGAGCTCGTGCCCGGTATACATAGCGAATATGTTTAGAATGTCAACCCTCAGTATACTTTGTCCTTCCTCGTTAAATTTGTGAAGAACTCCCTCAACGAGTGTCATTTGGACTTGAGCTCAAACTCCGATTTAGAGTTATGATTGTAAAAGCTATTGACAGATTATCACTGTTCCCACCCGCATTATTTATCGCTGTGTATTGGCAGTTGCAGCTCTACTCTTACTAATGAATTCTTCTAATAGTTCCTCTCCTCTGATGGGAAGAACCTCGATGATCCTCTGGTGGAGGTTGATTTTCTATTAAAAGCTAATATCCCATCGACATTTTCTGTTAGCAAGGCGCTGATAAATCATCTTGCGTGACAAGTGGTGACAGTTTCCTTTCTGATTCGGTCCTTTCCTGTCGTAATGCAAATGGACCTTGGCTATAAAAATTTCACTTCTGCATGATAGGACTTTCTTCGTATATTTACGTCGCAACTCGAAGTTCAACTTGAATTCCAAGTCGAAGTCGAACTCTCGATCGAAAATCGAAGATGTGACGAGAATAAAATATGCATGTAAGGAAAAGTGCTCGTTCCTACGTTAGCTTGATCGATTCAACGCATCAAAATGAGCTGTTTTCAATGATACCACCACATTTAAGTAATGTTGGTATACCTATTTTACGGCAATTCATTTCAATGGCTCTATTACACGAAACTTCATTATTATTGAACAAATTAGGTCTTTTGAAAATGCCGCACACCTTGAACGATTATTACTTACAAGGGAGGCCTATTGGACCGCTCAGTTATTTACCCTTAATCCTCATGGTCTCAAAAAACGGCGGGAATCTAGATCCAAACACCGCATTACTGACTACAATTGAGCAGCTGCAATTTTCCCAAGATGACACTTTTCATTGTATTTTATTCCGTTATCGCTAATGATTAAGTTAGATTCTTCTTTTTGCCTTTTTATTGTTCTACTTTTCTCAGTTTGTAATTTAGACCTTTATTGTATTACGTTACCTCAATATTTCTGTATTATATATAAGCCGCTCACAATCATTGTAAACCGCTTTTTAGTTCTTAACTTTTAACCTGAGGAAGGCCGAACGGCCGAAACGTCGTCCATTAAACTAGTCCAGAACAGTCAAGTGAGAGTTGGTCCCTTCGTTACGTCGACCTTACTGTACACTTAACTGTTATACACAGAATCTACCTTTGCTCGTAAATTTTACTTTTTCCTTTGTTTACGTCGTAACTCGAAGTTCAATTCGAATCCCACGTCGAAGTCGAACTCTAACTCAGATCTATACTCGAGTATGTCAAACCTGTAGTAAGCGTTACTGTATTAAGCGGTCACCTTTATTTAGTGTTTGATCGTAAATTGAACATAAATCATCTTACTTCTTTGGACATTTGGGACAAATAGTACGCACGAACATCACGCTAATCATTTGCTGGCCAACCTGTATTAAGCAGTCAACCTGTATTCTACAGTCACCCCGCCATTACCCATGGGTGACCACCAATACATGCAGGTTTGACCGTAGAATGAACTGTGCATGAAAGAAAGAGTTGATTCGAAGTTAGCCTGATCAAGTCAACACACCTAATATGCCTTTTTACCAAAGATACCACCACATTTAATTAATTTTTATCTAATTCTAAATGACTGACAAAGAACCCTATTAAGTTAAGCGAAACTAGATTTTATTGCCCTTGATGATATTTTTGTAAAGCAATGTAACCATTCCATGTTTCACTTATCAGGCCTTTTCAGTGTTGACAGAGACCAGTGAAGAAGTCAAGAGAAGACAAATACGCTTGCTAGAACTATTCGAGAGCACAGAGGCCTGTCTGAATATGTTGAGTGACAAGGACTACGCACTTCTGGAGCTGGGAATCACAAATCTCAAGAACCAATTGGCTGACCACAAAGAGAGCCTAGAGAGAGGAGAAGACGTTGTTCTCATTGCAGGTTGGTTACTGAAGAAATGTTCGAGAGCTCGTGATTAATTAGAAGGTAAAGCATGCGCGTGTAAATGTCGTAGCTAGCTAGGTTAAACAAGTTTCCTGCCAGCTGCTGCATTCACTTCCAGCCACCATCAACAGACTTTACGCAGCTTTTTTCCATACTCATCTCCTCATTCGTCATAACTTAGAAGTTTGCTAAACCCACCTGGCAGACAGAACAACTTTCAGACTGATTGCTAAAAACCGCCAACAAGTCAAATCCCTCAGCTGTGGCGATACCTTGGCAGAGTAACTGAGATGTATATTCACTTTTCCCGAACGATTAACACATTGATGTCGTTCGTTTGCAACGCAGACGCCATACTTAAAAGAAAGAAACATGCATGATATTGTTGTTTTGGTTGTGTTTGTTTTCTTGTTGCAATTGAATGAACTCATCTTGATCACAAAACATGTTGTCTTTCAAAATGTACGTACCATGATTTCTAAAACTGGTAAAAACTTTCGAATTAAAAGTGCATGGATGAGGAGTTTTTCCCATTACGGACCATTGCATGTATCATACTCTTTACATGAGAGAGAGATACGTTAACTTGGCTTCCATGTTTCGAGTTTTTTTCTTATATGGTAAAGTATTACTTTTTTTTCCAAACGTGCTTCCTTTGTCTCAGGACGAGCAAGGCTGAAGACACTTTCCGCTTTAATGTCAAGAATCTTGACATTCCGGCATGGCTGGTAAAAACGATTTTTTTTTTTCATAAGAACCTGTTTTGCATGATCATGAGAAATTAACAATTTAAAAATTTAACAGGACTGATTTAAGAGAGTGGAAATTTAAAAACAGCTTATTAATTGGTTCATATCGTTCTTTGACTTGGGGATTCTTCTCGACAGGTGAAAGAGATTGGAAAAAGAGCTTGTTGCTGAGTCTGATTCTTGGGGAACAACTACCCCCTGACAACTTTCTTGGCACCTCTTCCATCATCTGCGAACTAAGATATGGAACAACCCACAAGCTTGTGGCGCACTTAAAAGACGCAGATCCCGAAACAGGGCTTTATTCAAAGACTATCCAACTTAGCGAGATGGCTGGGAACCCTCAACAAGTATTTCTTCAACAAATCTCGTCATTTTTCCCAAATCAAGATCTGCAAGATTCGGTTTGTGATAAGGTTGAGATCTTTTGGCCAAACAGGCTACTGAAGGTTGGTGAAAAGGAAGCTGGAGCATAAATGATAAATTGCGAGCAGAGGGTTGCTAAAAGCTTCCCTCCAGCATTATTCCTGGTAAAGTTAGTTCTTGTAAGGTACTATTGATGAAAGGATTCTAATTGACACCCGACATCTCGTTTTCGTTCACAATCTAATCCTTCAGGTGCACAGTTGAGGTTTGCTTTCTTGATCGGAAAAAATCCTTTAGATAAACAACAATTACAAAAGTACGTATGATGCACGATCCTCGCAGTAGAGAGCGCTATTTATGCAATAGCGAAAATCAGACCTGTGGAAAAAAAAATCAGGCCTGTACGGGATTCGAACGACTGACCTCTGCGATACTAGTGCGGCGCTCTACCAATTGAGCTAACAAGCTTAACGGACTGCTCCCAGTTGGCTTGTTAGCTCAATTGGTAGAGCGCTGCACTAGTATCGCAGAGGTCAGTGGTTCGAATCCCGTACAGGCCTGATTTTTTTTTTCAGGTCTGATTTTCGCTATTGCATAAATAGCGCTCTCTACTGCGAGGATCGTGCATCATACGTATCTACAACCGCAGTTCAAAATATATGAACTTCATATATTCATCGTATCCGAATTACAAAAGTATTGATTGAAAAAAGTCATTTGACCTCTGTTAAGATTCATTCACCTCACATCCTTTTCTTTTCTAGGAA
>NC_142525.1:26590716-26603216 GCF_964205215.1 Stylophora pistillata | reverse complement strand
TATGGCCTACCACATGAAAATGGTCATGGATTTTCTTTGCTCTCCTACAGATCGCAAAATCGTCTCTGATTTACACTCTGAACGACTTTGTGACGTTGAGAAGCGGTTGTGCTCAGTAGAATACGAGTTGCAGGAGCATCTCAGAAAACTGGCAGACGACGCTGTAAGGATACTGTCCAACCACCTCCAGTCTTGTAAAGTTGTGGAAAAATTTACCTCGTGGACGCTAGACGATATTCCAGACACTGGAGAAAGTTGGGAGGTAACCGATTATTTTATCCAAGATGCATTGAGGGAGCGACTTCAGAACACGATTGCTGCATGGGAAGACGAGAACCAAATGTTGTCTCGCGCTCGCACCTTTATGGTCCAACTCTCCCACCAGCGGTTTGATGAAAGCAAGAGTTTCCTTCCTTTCCGATACCTTGAGAACTCCGTCATCGCCGATGATTATACTGGTGGACCAAATATTTGCCTGACCTCAAATGACTTCGGCGCGGCCCAAAAAGTTATGATTGGGGTGACAAGTCCAATTTGGGTTCCAGTTGGCTTAGCAGTTTTAGTTGGCAGTGTCCCTGTCATTGGTGCCGTGAGTCTTACAAAGAAGGTAGCAAATATGATCGATTCAAGAAAATACGAGAAAGATAAACTTGGTTTCATAGTGCAAGCCTCCCGTGAGTACCTTTGTAATGTGGCTAAAGAACAACAGCTGTGGTTGTTCGTGGAAGAGCAGCTCAAAGATGTTCGGGTTTACCTTACGCAGGTTTCATCTCGATTGCGTGAGTTTATAGACGCTGACAGAATGCTGTGCCAGCAGCTCAGGGATGAGATTCGTTCAGGAAAGGAAATTAAAGAATTCTATGGTCCTTTAGAAGAGATGAGTGTCAGAGTAAAAGAAAAGATTGCCCTATTTTTCATTAGAGAAGTGCAGAGTTTGGAAATAAGCCATAATGACTTGAAGTGGTTTGAAGACGATCAAAGTTCACTTCTTGGAAATGGAGCATCCGCTTCAGTTTATCGAGGAACATTCAGGATAGCAGGACAAAGAGAGCCAACCCAGGTGGCTGTGAAATTGTGGAATAAAGAACTGAACGAATCCACCGCGATTGGCTTCCTTTCGAAGACAGAAATACTTCAGTAAGTCACTCTTTGTATTTTTAACACTGGAAGACATTGTTAACTCAATTTCATCTCTTTTATGTATCGTGAATGTTTTTATTTAAGGATCAAGAAGGTGTTTTACTCATCAAAAAGGCGTTAAACAATCAGAAAGGCTTTTTAGTAGAAAGAACATATTCCCCCTTGGAAAAAAAAGCAATATTCAAATCATTTCCCTGTGGTGTCTTGCTGCCTAAAAGTTAAGCATGCACACTAAACGCAATCTCCTTCTGACTTGCATTTAAGGAAAAGTATTGAACATAAAAAAAATGTTAATGCATATAGAGGCAGCAACTAAATGGAAAAGGGCTGTCTAAAGAAGAATTGAATTTGATTCGGCAACAATAGAAAGTAAGGTGATTTTGTTAGAGCCGTATGATAACATAGCAGTTGAAAAACGCCCAAATACTCAGGCACATTGAAATCCAAAAAAACTTAACATATATGTGACCTTATTTTTTGTAGGAAGCTTGACTTTCACTTCATTGTCAAGTTCTTTGGGACAGCATTGCTTAAGAAAGGCGATCGATTTCGGGTGATCCATGTCATGGAAATTTGCGAGGAAAACTTGATGAGTCGCATTTTTCAGAATCCTGAAAATATACCTGGTATGTCCGTAAAAACAACCGCGGAGAAAAATGTACTCTGCTGGGCCAAGGACATAGCTGAAGCTATAGAGTTCATACACAGCCAGGGTATTGTTCACCGCGGCCTCAAGCTGGTAAAAATTTTGGTGAGTTTCAAAGAAGGCTAAATTTTCTTTGGGTAGGTTTTAATTTCAAAAATAGTTTCGATTTCAGTGGTCAAGTAAATAAGATCTATCAATCTTTGTCCTACGCTCTCGACAAGAAGAAGAAAGATCTTTCTGTATTTCTTTACCGAGCTCAAAACATACCATCTTTCTCATTCTTTTCAAAATATAATAGTTATTAAAATCCGTTGGGGTGCTCATTTAATTAATAGTTCACGGTGTCAAGCGACGAACTGCGAGTGGTTTCAAGTCAATTTTGTAGAAGAGGCCTTGAAGCTCCTAAAATGCCCGAAAATATTTACTGTTTATAACATCTGCCTTCATTATTTACCTCTTTTCATAGCTTTCACAAAGAAACGTCGTTAAGGTCTCCGGTTTTCGCCTTCCTGGAGAGGCTAAGAAGATCACAGACACCTTGGAGGGAAACAAAGCTTACCTCGCCCCGGAAGTGATCCTTTACAAAGAATGTGATGACAAGGCCGATATATACAGCTTTGGTATAATGCTTTGGGAGATGTGGTATGGGAAGACAGCCCTCCTTGAAGAAGAAGGACATGTGTCGGACAAAGTGGCCAAGGGTGCAAGACCTTCATTTGTTAAAGGTGCGATGAAGCCGCCAACTGCCTGGCAATATCTAATGCAGCGTTGCTGGGATGGAAAACCCAACAATCGACCAGATGCAGCAGAGTGTCACAAGGTGTTAACTAGGCTCTCCCAGAAAGTGTACCCACAATCGCCACGAACACTTGCTATCAGGGAGCCATCTTAAACATATTTCATACTCAAAGGTAGACCTACTCGGCAAAACAGCGGTTAACTTTATGGTAATATGATCCTTCTGATTTTTATAGTGAATAGAAAAGCGTGATACTTAACGGCTAGAGGAAATGCTTTCTTGACAAAGGTTAATCTGTGCTTGACGACCGATATGAGGATTACATCATCTTTACATCGAAAGAGCAGGGCTTGTACCACAGTTTTCAATTAATTAGCTGGAACAAAATAAAGAAGGCTGAAGTCTCATCTTTTGGGCACCGACTTCTTAACTTGAGGCATGTGGTTGTCACTCTTTCTTTAGAACGATGAACAACCAGCGAAACACTTTAATTATATTGTCGAAAACGCACTAACGCGTTTCCTAATTAATCAGCTCCTTTATTCTACGAATCACTCCGCTTAAACTCCAGGCTTAACTACAGCATCAACGGACACGAGCGCATGCAGGATCGCTATATTTAACTAAGTAGCTACGTGATACCTAAGAGTACAAAGTACATTCTGGAAAATTGAGTGAAGTCATTTCCGGTTATACACAACAGAGAACAATAACAACTAAACGAATTAAGGCATTGTTCACGGTTCCCGACATACTCCCCCATATGACTCGCAGGAATCGAGGCATATGTGACACAAGGAACTGACAAAAAGTGTTCCTTCAGGGGTATCAGCAATCTAGAATAGATCAGTGTTAACTTTCTTTCAGTTCAAAATTCAGATCAAGGTTCTTTATGCAATGTTTAGTCCCGCTCCTCCTTCTCTGCTACATCCTGCATTCGAAGCCTGGCTGCAACTGCTGCATCTCGTTTAGGTCAAAACACTAGCGCTGTAGGGTTGAGGGGTGTCGTGTCTCCCTGTAAATTCTCTTTGTCACACGACAGTTCCAGGGGATAGAGGTGCTGGATAGAGCGTTCGAGGTGTGATCGACCTGCTCGGAACTTTGCACAACGAACTACACCATCTCTTCCCTCAATAAGCTCCTCGACGGTTCCAAGAGGCCAGCAGTTTCGGTTTCGCTCAGAAGACTGGATGACGACTACATCTCCAATAGCAAGGGTACACTTCTTGTCCGTGTTTGAGCCGACGGCACTCGTAAGGACCGTAACGACCGCAAGTATTTGGCTGTCCACCGACGCCACATTGCATCTTTAGTTCTCAACAAGAACTTGGCACCCTTTCATAAATCTTTGTTATCCAGCTGGTGCGGCTGTAATTCAGGCAGGATATTGGCGTTGAGGAACAGTAATGTGTTTGGCGTCAAGGTAGGAAGTTGGACATCTTCCTCTTGGAAGCACAGCGGACGATTATTAAGGGTCACTTCGACGTCCAGGATGACTTCGCCTAACTCCTCCCAGCAGAGCTGTCCTTGACCAACTGTCTTATAGAACGCTGACTTCCTTAACCCGATCAGTCGCTCGAATTGCCCACCCCACCAGGGTGCTCAGCTGAGGTTGAACTGCCAAATGATGGACTGATTACTAGATACGAGTGGAATCTTTCATCTTTCTGTACTTTCTGTGGCCAGTTGGCTGAAGCGACAAACGTCTAGCCGTTGTCCGAATAGATCTTCGATGGTCGTCCTCCTCTGGCAATTAACCGTTTCAGGCTCTTGATGAACTCTGTAGTCTCCAAACTGGGAAGCATCTCCAGAAACACTCCGTGCGTTATACTGCAAGAGTACAACACCACATAGGCCTTATTCTCTTCCTTGCGCTTGTCACGGCATTTCATAGGTCCGGCAAAGTCCACGCCTTTCACGTTGAAGGGCGTGTTACCTTCCGTTCTTTCCATTGGCAAGGGTGCTGGTGGTGGATTTGCAAAGGCTACGGCTTGAAAGTGTTTGCACCCGTTTCATTTTTTCACGATTCTCTTCGTCAATTTCCGAAGACGGGGTATCCAGAGCTTCTCTCTCACTCTCGCCATGGTTAGACCAACTCCCCCATGGAGTGTAGTGACGTGAGCCCGTTGCACTATCTTCGCTGCTAGTAGAGCTGAGTCAGGCAGGTATATTGGGTACTCACCCTGGATCCGTCCTAGACATTCCAAGACACCATCTTCATTAGTTCAGTTGTTCTTGGTCTTGGTCAAATTTGGCGTGGCCCATCCCCTGTAGCTGTGCTCTCTTGACTAGAAACATCTGACATTTCTCAACCTCAGCTGTAATCAGTGATCCCTTAGTCTGCTTGAGAAGTTCCATGAATTATGCAGGAATCGCATGACCCAAGCACCAATCCTCATGGCCTTACGCAGTTCCAACTTCCGTAGGACCAAATCCAAGGCATCACGGGTCGCGACTCCAACCACGAACACTTCTTGCTGGAGCTTTCGTTCTGCCATACTTTCACGGCTTGGTTCCGGCATGATGTCGTCTGGCCACTTGGCAGGTTCTGAGAGCCGAGCTGGTCCTTCCCACTACAGGTCTGCGCCCACCACACTACCACCACGGCTTCCTAGATCGGCGGGGTTTTCGCTTGATGGAACATGACGCCACAGCACGTTTGGATGAGACTGGATTTTACTAATACGATTCTGCACAAACTGATGGTACTCTCCTTTATCGGAAATCCAGTGTAGGGCAACAGAACTGTCCAACCAGCAATGGTCTTCAGTCGCAAGAGTTAGTTCCTCTAGCGCTTGGCGTACATTGGTGATTAGATCTACGGTCATGTGACCGGACACGAGCTCCAACCTGGGAATCGTAAGACCTTGTTTCGCTAGACGGAACTTTGCAGTAACTAGCCCTTGTGATGTACCTGAAGCTTGCTTGACCACAATGTAAACTGCTGCACACAGCCCACGACCGCTGGCATCACCAAATGCATGGAGCTGAATCTCGTCAATTTCTTCTTGGTAGAGAGGAATACTGCGTCTCACCGACACTGCCTCAGGTAGACTCCTCTCCCACTTTTTCCATTTCTTCATGGTCTCTCCTGATAAGGGGGCGTCCCAAGCGTTCCTCTCGATACAGGACTCTCTATACAAAACTTTCCCCTCAAGCATGACAGGTAGCACCACTCCAAGTGGGTTGTAGACTTTAGTCAAGTTGGTCAGGATACCACGCCTCGTTTGCTCGGCTGGTGTGGCCAGAAAACACACATACACAGTATCTTCGACCTTGTCCCAACCAACGCCTAGGAGTTTACATTCTCCCTTTGCCGGTGTGTTCTTTAACTGCTCCTTAGCGAATGATGGCTCGTAGTCTTCACAGGCTGTCTCAAGCTCTTTTCTGTTCGAATGCCACTTGTGCAGTTCGACCTTGGCATCAGCGAAGATCTCGGTAGCTTCTCGTTTTAGCTGTTTCGCCTTTTCGATTGTAGGCCCTCCAGAGAGAAGGTCGTCCACGTACAGGCTCTTAAGGATCTCTTTCACAGCATCAGGATATGTGGACAATAGATACTCTAGATGTTGCTGGATCACTCCATTGAGAAGGAATGGCGAAGGAGTGAGACCAAACACCACTCTAGTGAAACGCAGCGTTTCAACTTGCTTAGCTGTCTTGTCGGCGATCCAGTGAAATCGTAGGGCATCTCTCTCGGTTTCTCGGATTCGCACTTGCGGGAATGCACGACGAACGTCGCCAGCCACTAAAACAGGATGGAATCTGTTTCGAACAACGACACTCCACACCTTGTTTTGTAATGGAGGTCCAGCATTGAGGCAATCGTTCAACGAAGGGGCTTTCTCTTGTGCACGCGCAGACGCGTCGTACACCACTCGCAGTTTCGTTGTCTCAGCATTTCTTCTCACAACAGCAAGATGAGGCAGAAAGAACCCTCTTCCAGTAACTTCAACTGGTGCTCGCTCCTCTATGCCTTCTTTCCAGCTGTTCTCTGATCACAGCGTCATACTCATCTAGCAGGTCAGTCTTCCTCAGCTTCCGTAAAAGGCTGTTTAATCTGCGCAAACTACCTTCCCGGTTGTTCGGTAAAGGAGGGCAATTTCCCTTCCAAGGTAGCCCAGTTTCGTACCATCCTTCGGGAGAACGACCTAACTGTTCCTTGAACTCGTCATAAACAGCACTCTGATCTCCAGTTGCAGAGTCCGCCAGTCCTAATACGTCAAGAACGCACAACTTCTCATAGTCAGCATTAGAGTTTACAGCCAACAGGACAGGCGATAAGCCACTATCAGGGGATTCAAGTCCCTTCGTGCTCGCCAGTTTGTCGAAAACGCACCAACACGTTTCCTAATTAATCAGCCCCTTTATTCTAAGAATCACTCCGCTTAAACTCCAGGCTTAACTACAGCATCAACCGACACAAGCGCATGCGAGGATCGCTATATTTAACTAAGTAGCTACGTGATACCTAGGAGTATAAAGTACATTCTGGGAAATTGAGTGAATTCATTTCCGGTCATACACAACAAAGAACAATAAAAACTAAACGAATTAAGGGATTGTTCACGGTTCCCGACAATATGACTTTGAAAGAATGTTTGCCTTTTTTCTTATATATATGTCGGCTGGGGTGGGGGGTGGGGGGTGGTGGGCGGGCGGGCGGGCGGAGGATCACATGGTTTTCAGGGGGAATAGAAAAGGGACCAGTCATCACTAACAGAGTATAAAGGGGGGGGGGGCTACAGAAATTGGCTGTCAATGGGAGGAGATCAACAAAACACTACAAAGCCCTCAAGGGGATCAAATGAATTTCAATGTTACGCATCCAAACTGCTCTGACCCCACCCTCCCTCCATCCCCCTTGGCGAAGGCTAATGACTGGTCTCTAAATACTGTTAGTACCGGTTGCAACATGTGCATCTTTTCTGAAGCTTTTTCGTTTTCTTTTGTTTTTGTTTTTCTCCTGCATCATATCGATAATCATCCATTACTACACAAAAATAGATAAACCGCAGGGTAAGAATCACTTACTGAGATCCACTAAGTGTTCAAAGGTACACAAAGCGTAAGTAGAAAACCGCTTAGAGACTGGACAAGGTTTACAAAACTAAGATGTGCAAATTTGCGTTTGGATAAAGGCGTAATCAATTCAAAGGTTTACCTGCAATACGTTTTAAAATGTATCATTAAATGTTCTTCGATTTTAAATGATTCAGCATGTGGATTTTAAGCTTACTACCTCATTGTTTCAATGAAATCAGGACTGGGCGAGAACTCAGTTCTGAAAATATGTCGGGAAAGGAGAAGATTGTGAAAAAATTAAGCATTAGAAGGATAACTTTCAATATGAATTTTGGAGTAAATGAAATCGTCAAAACAAAATTTAAAGGGGCCGTCTAGTCAGATTTCAGACAAATATAGTGAGTCTCTGAAAAGAAACAAAACTCTTGAACAACCGTATAGAAAACTATGAAATTTTAAACAGGGCATTCCTTCAGAAAGACTTATTCAGGAAATTGAAGTCGAGATGAAATGACTAAACCGTAGTTAATTATTCACTTCTGAATTTCTTATCATAAAATGATGGTTGCTGTCTGCCCCCACGCATTTTTTTTCCTACAAAAATTCATGGAAAATAGTTATAATTTCTCAGGCATAACTACCGTAGATTAAACCATGATCCTATGGAGCGGATTCAGGATAGGGTCTTTGGTGCTACCGTGACAACCAAACACTCTAAATCTAGGTCTCTTCGATGCATTTTCCGCGATCTTTCTGTGCTTTGAGGTACCTTTGAAAGCCTTTCTCTTCTTACCACTGACACTTTTCTTTATAACTCGTTGTTTTACAGCAGATCTATTCCCTTTAGGCATGATTATTCGACGATAAACAATCTGAGGTAATTTCGATGTGTTCAGAGGAAGCGTTAACTGATGAACTAGGTCTTAGATAGTTAGTGTAAATGTAAGAATCCGAACTATCGCTTGACCCAGGAGTTTCCTTGTGTTTCTCATCGCTTATTCCATCGTTTCAAAGAGCAACAGCTCGATTAAACAAAAAAGCGTTGATCCCTCACAAAAATCGTGTTTTTAAACATCGAAACTGCCGTTCTCCATACATTTCTTTCTTTCTTTGAAGTGAATTGCAAATTGTGATCTGAGTCACTTGAGAATTCGGTGATATTTCCTAAGGCTGAGGGAGGGGGATGTTCATAACATCTCACAATTATATTGTCGAATGTTATCTTTATCTGCTTATTTGCATGTAGTGGTCGTTTGACATGTTTAATTCAAAATCATTTGAAAGATGAAGTTTCCCGTACCGTAATTACTCCTCTCCGAAAATGAACTGTCCCAACTCTAATCATAGGAATTTGAGTTTATTTTGTGATTTATTACCAAATTTTCACGGAGGACGCGGAAAAATTCTCTAATTGTCATGGCAGTAATCTTAGAAATTCTTATTATATGCAAAGCAGCTGGCCAGTTATCTGGACCAGACTAAAATCGTGTTTAACGTTTTTTAAAACTGCTTCGTACTGATCATGAAGCGTCGTAGCGTTAAATTAGGATTTACACAACCAAATAGCGACTCTTTTCTTCGTGTTAGATGCTTTATCTAACACCCCGTCAAAACCTCTTTATTTCTTGCCTGATTTTCTTTTTACAACTGACTGCTCTGAGAGCTAACTCAACCCTTTCTGCTCTAATTAATTTAATTCAGTTCTATTCTGATTGACGATGCTGTTCACCAGCTTATAAAGGCGACACTACTGGGCTGTCAGTCTTCCTGCATCGTAATCGTTCTAACTCAACCAACAAATCGTGTTGAGTTCCGTGCGACAGTTCCTGCATACTAAGTATGCGCCTTCGAGTTATTTACGCTTTATAAAATGACTTCCCAACTAAAAATTTCCCACTTTGCGGTGAAAATCGGCCAAAACAGATAAAAGATTGATAAAATAAAAATTATAATTAACTAATTGGCAGAATTAATAGCATACTTGGAAAGATATCTTAAGAGGAAATAGCCTTAGGAGGCTTTTACATAACAATAGAATAAACAGAGAATTCGAGGAGGAAGGGGGGCTATCATTAAAATAGGGAACAGGGAACGGAGGAATGGAGAATGGGGAATGAAAGAGCTTTAAAAAGGGGAATCTTTAAAAGCGAGAATCTTTAAAAGCGAGAATCTTTAAAATGAGGAATCTTTAGAAGCGTGAAATGAAATCGGCCAAATGAATGAGCGGTCTGTGGAGAAGTTGCTCCTCTTTTCAATATTACGCAACGAACTATTAAAGTTCATGATTGTTGACACAGGTAAAACTAAAGTGGATGAAAGATCAGTGGAGTAAATACACTGAGCGAATCATGAAAGGTAGTGGAAAGGCTGCAATACAGGAGCCAGAGTGTTATGTTTTGTTTTCTTTTATTGTTTTAACGACTTTACCGGGTGTGACTAGACCCGGAAGGGTTAGTGCGAACGGAACACAAGGTCCATGCGAGGCACAACCCCTCCCCCCAACTCACCCTGGATGGACACTGCACAAAGATAGACCACAACACCGGGCACTACGTGCCCCACTCTTTTCGAGGAGTGTGTGGGTTCTTTAACGTTCCACAAATTTAAATCACATATAAGGGCTTGTGAGACGTGACCTCCATTTATCGTCCCTATCCGAGAAGACTAGAAATTCTAACCATTTGCAGATATTATTACAAAGGCAGCACTTTCTACTCAGTTATTTAAAGACCCTGATTGTTGGTCCGGCCGGATTTGAACTCTCGACCTCCCGCACAACAGTCCGGCGCTATACCAATTAAGCTAACCGGGAGGTGGTATGCCATTATAAATCCTATTTTTTCTGACACTCACGGTAATATGGAACTTTCATCTAAAGCAAGGGATGTTTTGTCAGATGATTATTCAGACGCCGGCAGTGAAGAAGAGCAAACAGATGTAAGCCATAGTAGCAGTTGTGCGGAGGAAGCTGGTGCATAACAGGACGGAAAATGCGTGCACTGTAAGTACCTCCCGTTGTCCCATACAAAGCCTTAGAAAACTTTTATAACGGTGAAAATTTTTCCGACCATTTTTAAAATGGTCGGCAAATTTCTCTAAATTTCTCGTTGTGGCAGTAATCTTTAGAAATTCTTATAATATACCTACAAGATGGTCAGCCATGTGGACCAGGACTAAAATCCCGTGTTTATCGTTTTTAAGATCGCTTTGTACTGAGAGGTCGTAGCGTTAAATGAAGATTTACACAACCAAATAGCGACTCTTTTCTTCGTGACAGAAACCTTTCAATAGCATGATAAATAGATAAAACCTATCAACCGTATCAGTGAAGGCAAGGTTTCAAGTTCGTAAAAAATAGCCTATAGTATACTTTTGCAATTGCTAATGTGTAAGGTGTGACTATCAAAACGGATGTGCGATTTGTCTGAAATGGATTTGTTTCCAATCAATGAACAATCCAGAGGCTTCGGCAAAACCAACCGTGACAACCGTAGGTCAGAGGTTAAGCTGTTACATAAGTATGAAATCCCGTATGTGATCAACAGACAAATGAAACGTCTCCCAGAGGCGTATATTTACTTCCTACTCTCTGTACATGAATCCAAACGGCGTATTCAACATGAGTGCGTCGAAAGACTTTGAAAAATGCAACGATCTTGGTGGCATGGTTGAGCTAATGCAGTCTCTAGGTATTTCGCTAATAGGGCTGCAGACATTGGACCAGATGAAAGAGAGGGTGAAAAAGGCACTCAGAATATCAGAGGAGGTAAGAATTTAAGCATCTATGGCTAGTGTCCATTCAAACTCAGCGTAGACCGCCATCGCCAATTCAGACGGTCGCGGCAGAATTGTGGCAAGGAATGGCCCCGATTAACTGGATTAATGTGGTTAACTGAATGTCCGAATTTAACGAATCGCTCGCTGTCTTGTGGCGGGCATTCTGTATGCTTTGGGCTATTATTAGTTGACCTAGAGACACCGTTGCGGCAATTGAAACTGAAATTAATGGACAATAACTTTGTGAGTTGTTGACTGTATTAAACGAAACGTAACGTAGATAAACTAACACCAAGCTCTTCATTTAACATTTTATTACTTCGTTATTCCAAGCGTTTTTAATGAATGTAAACCACATAACGAAATCACGTAAGAGGGTGAAACTTGATAATCAGTTCATCACAGTCCAATGGAGATTATTCCCTAATTTGAATCAGAGCTCGAAACATACATAGCAAATATATTTAGAATGTCAACCTCGTATATTCTAAGTTGTTAAACCTTCTTAAATATCAATGTGTAAAGAAGAACTTCTTCAACGAGTGCCGGTTGAACTTGGGCTCAAACTTCGACTTAGAGTTATGATAATCAAAGCTATTGACCGTTCTATCACTGCTCTCATCCGCCGTGTTATTTATCGCTGTGCTCTGATTGGCACTTACAGCTCTATTCTTACAAATCAATTCCTCTCACACATTTTCCTCTCCTCTACTGGCAAGAACTTCGATTTTTCTCTGGGTGGAGTTTGAATTTCTATTAAAAACTACTGCCCCATCGATTTTCTGTTAGTTATAATTAGGCGCTGATAAGTCATCTTGTGTGACAAATGGTGACAGTTTCCTTTCTGGTTCGTTTCTGTGGTCCTTTTCTATTGTAAAGAGCAAAATCTACGTTTGTTTTAAAAATTTTACTTCTGCTTGAAAGGACTTTCTTCTCGAGTTGTGGGTAATAAACGAATCATAATATTTCCTATAATTCATGCATTAAGTTCATGTGAGATGCGACGTTTAAAGTGCACCTAAAACCAACAATTTTTTTTCGCCTAACGAAATAAGGGCATTTTTTGGAGTATTTCTGTCGATATTGTCCGAAAATATGCCGACTAAGTGTGTTGTAGAAGGATGTAGCGACGTGCGAAATTTGCAAGAGGGTATCGCGCTTCATACATTCCTCATA